>NW_026646071.1:300400-600800 GCF_949987535.1 Balaenoptera acutorostrata
TGATGAAAGGGCCATGGAACATTGTGATGACAAGAATTCGGGAGCATTGTGTTGACAATGGACATGGAACATTGTGATGACATGGTCATGGAACATTGTGATGAGAAGAATTCTGGAGCATTCTCATGACAAGGGCCATGGAGCATTGTGATGACACGGTCATGGAATATTGTGATGACAAGAATTCTGGAGCATTGTGCTGACAAGGGCCATGGAGCATTGTGATGACACGGTCATGGAACATTGTGATGAGAAGAATTCTGGAGCATTGTGCTGACAAGGGCCATGGAGCATTGTGATGATACGGTCATGGAACATTGTGATGACAAGAATTCTGGAGCATTGTGATGACAATGGCCATGGAGCATTGTGATGACACGGTAAGGAACATTGTGATGACAAGAATTCTGGAGCATTGTGATGACAAGGGCCATGGAGCATTGTGATGACACGGTCATGGAACATTGTGATGACAAGAATTCTGAAGCATTGTGATGACAAGGGCCATGGAGCATTGTGATGACACGGTCATGGAACATTGTGATGAGAAGAATTCTGGAGCATTGTGCACACAAGGGCCATGGAGCATTGTGATGACACGGTCATGGAACATTGTGATGAGAAAAATTCTAGAGCATTGTGCTGACCAGGGCCATGGAGCATTGTGATGACACGGTCATGGAACATTGTGATGACAGGAATTCTGGAGCATTGTGCTGAAAAGGGCATTGGAGCATTGTGATGACATGGTTATGGAACAATGTGATGAGAAGGATTCCGGAGCATTGTGATGACAAGTGCCATGGAGCATTGTGATGACACGGTCATGGAACATTGTGATGAGAAGAATTCTGGAGCATTGTGCTGACAAGGGCCATGGAACATTGTGATGACACGGCCATGGAACATTGTGATGACAAGAATTCTGGAGCATTGTGCTGACAAGGGCCATGGAGCATTGTGATGACACGGTCATGGAACATTGTGATGAGAAGAATTCTGGAGCATTGTGATGACAATGGCCATGGAGCATTGTGATGACACGGTATGGAACATTGTGATGACAAGAATTCTGGAGCATTGTGATGACAAGGGCCATGGAGCATTGTGATGACACGGTCATGGAACATTGTGATGACAAGAATTCTGGAGCATTGTGCGGACAAGGGCCATGGAGCATTGTGATGACACGGTCATGGAACATTGTGATGAGAAGAATTCTGGAGGATTGTGCTGACTAGGGCCATGGAGCATTGTGATGATACGGTCATGGAACATTGTGATGACAAGAATTCTGGAGCATTGTGATGACAAGGGCAATGGAGCATTGTGATGACACGGTCATAGAACAATATGATGAGAAGAATTCCGGAGCATTGTGATGACAAGGGCCATGGAGAATTGTCATGACATGGTCATGGAACATTGTGATGAAAAGAATTCTGGAGCATTGTGCTGACAAGGGCCATGGAGCATTGTGATGACACGGCCATGGAACATTTTGATGACAAGAATTCTGGAGCATTGTGATGACAATGGCCATGGAGCATTGTGATGACACGGTCATGGAACATTGTGATGAGAAGAATTCTGGATCATTGTCATGACAAGAGCCATGGAGCATTGTGATGACACGGTCATGGAACATTGTGATGACAAGAATTCTGGACCATTGTGATGACAAGGGCCATGGAGCATTGTGATGACACGGTCATGGAACATTGTGATGACAAGAATTCTGGAGCATTGTGCTGACAAGGGCCATGGAGCATTGTGATGACAAGGTCATGGAACATTGTGATGACAAGAATTCTGGAGCATTGTGCGGACAAGGGCCATGGAGCATTGTGATGACACGGTCATGGAACATTGTGATGACAAGAATTCGGGAGCATTGTGTTGACAATGGACATGGGACATTGTGATGACATGGTCATGGAACATTGTGATGAGAAGAATTCTGGAGCATTCTCATGACAAGGGCCATGGAGCATTGTGATGACACGGTCATGGAATATTGTGATGACAAGAATTCTGGAGCATTGTGCTGACAAGGGCCATGGAGCATTGTGATGACACGGTCATGGAACATTGTGATGAGAAGAATTCTGGAGCATTGTGCTGACAAGGGCCATGGAGCATTGTGATGATACGGTCATGGAACATTGTGATGACAAGAATTCTGGAGCATTGTGATGACAATGGCCATGGAGCATTGTGATGACACGGTAAGGAACATTGTGATGACAAGAATTCTGGAGCATTGTGATGACAAGGGCCATGGAGCATTGTGATGACACGGTCATGGAACATTGTGATGACAAGAATTCTGAAGCATTGTGATGACAAGGGCCATGGAGCATTGTGATGACACGGTCATGGAACATTGTGATGAGAAGAATTCTGGAGCATTGTGCAGACAAGGGCCATGGAGCATTGTGATGACACGGTCATGGAACATTGTGATGAGAAAAATTCTAGAGCATTGTGCTGACAAGGGCCATGGAGCATTGTGATGACACGGTCATGGAACATTGTGATGACAGGAATTCTGGAGCATTGTGCTGAAAAGGGCATTGGAGCATTGTGATGACATGGTTATGGAACAATGTGATGAGAAGAATTCCGGAGCATTGTGATGACAAGTGCCATGGAGCATTGTGATGACACGGTCATGGAACATTGTGATGAGAAGAATTCTGGAGCATTGTGCTGACAAGGGCCATGGAACATTGTGATGACACGGCCATGGAACATTGTGATGACAAGAATTCTGGAGCATTGTGATGACAATGGCCATGGAGCATTGTGATGACACGGTATGGAACACTGTGATGACAAGAATTCTGGAGCATTGTGATGACAAGGGCCATGGAGCATTGTGATGACACGGTCATGGAACATTGTGATGACAAGAATTCTGGAGCATTGTGCGGACAAGGGCCATGGAGCATTGTGATGACACGGTCATGGAACATTGTGATGAGAAGAATTCTGGAGCATTGTGCTGACAAGGGCCATGGAGCATTGTGATGATACGGTCATGGAACATTGTGATGACAAGAATTCTGGAGCATTGTGATGACAATGGCCATGGAGCATTGTGATGACACGGTAAGGAACATTGTGATGACAAGAATTCTGGAGCATTGTGATGACAAGGGCCATGGAGCATTGTGATGACACGGTCATGGAACATTGTGATGACAAGAATTCTGAAGCATTGTGATGACAAGGGCCATGGAGCATTGTGATGACACAGTCATGGAACATTGTGATGAGAAGAATTCTGGAGCATTGTGCAGACAAGGGCCATGGAGCATTGTGATGACACGGTCATGGAACATTGTGATGAGAAAAATTCTGGAGCATTGTGCTGACAAGGGCCATGGAGCATTGTGATGACACGGTCATGGAACATTGTGATGACAGGAATTCTGGAGCATTGTGCTGAAAAGGGCCATGGAGCATTGTGATGACACGGTCATGGAACAATATGATGAGAAGAATTCCGGAGCATTGTGATGACAAGGGCCATGAAGAATTGTCATGACATGGTCATGGAACATTGTGATGAAAATAATTCTGGAGCATTGTGCTGACAAGGGCCATGGAGCATTGTGATGACACGGCCATGGAACATTTTGATGACAAGAATTCTGGAGCACTGTGATGACAATGGCCATGGAGCATTGTGATGACACGGTCATGGAACATTGTGATGAGAAGAATTCTGGATCATTGTCATGACAAGAGCCATGGAGCATTGTGATGACACGGTCATGGAACATTGTGATGACAAGAATTCTGGAGCAATGTGATGACAAGGGCCATGGAGCATTGTGATGACACGGTCATGGAACATTGTGATGACAAGAATTCTGGAGCATTGTGCGGACAAGGGCCATGGAGCATTGTGATGACACGGTCATGGAACATTGCGATGAGAAGAATTCTGGAGCATTGTGCTGACAAGGGCCATGGAGCATTGTGATGATACGGTCATGGAACATTGTGATGACAAGAATTCTGGAGCATTGTGATGACAATGGCCATGGAGCATTGTGATGACACGGTAAGGAACATTGTGATGACAAGAATTCTGGAGCATTGTGATGACAAGGGCCATGGAGCATTGTGATGACACGGTCATGGAACATTGTGATGACAAGAATTCTGAAGCATTGTGATGACAAGGGCCATGGAGCATTGTGATGACACAGTCATGGAACATTGTGATGAGAAGAATTCTGGAGCATTGTGCAGAGAAGGGCCATGGAGCATTGTGATGACACGGTCATGGAACATTGTGATGAGAAAAATTCTGGAGCATTGTGCTGACAAGGGCCATGGAGCATTGTGATGACACGGTCATGGAACATTGTGATGACAGGAATTCTGGAGCATTGTGCTGAAAAGGGCCATGGAGCATTGTGATGACACGGTCATGGAACAATATGATGAGAAGAATTCCGGAGCATTGTGATGACAAGGGCCATGAAGAATTGTCATGACATGGTCGTGGAACATTGTGATGAAAAGAATTCTGGAGCATTGTGCTGACAAGGGCCATGGAGCATTGTGATGACACGGCCATGGAACATTTTGATGACAAGAATTCTGGAGCATTGTGATGACAATGGCCATGGAGCATTGTGATGACACGGTCATGGAACATTGTGATGAGAAGAATTCTGGATCATTGTCATGACAAGAGCCATGGAGCATTGTGATGACACGGTCATGGAACATTGTGATGACAAGAATTCTGGAGCATTGTGATGACAAGGGCCATGGAGCATTGTGATGACACGGTCATGGAACATTGTGATGACAAGAATTCTGGAGCATTGTGCTGACAAGGGCCATGGAGCATTGTGATGAAAGGGCCATGGAACATTGTGATGACAAGAATTCGGGAGCATTGTGTTGACAATGGACATGGAACATTGTGATGACATGGTCATGGAACATTGTGATGAGAAGAATTCTGGAGCATTCTCATGACAAGGGCCATGGAGCATTGTGATGACACGGTCATGGAATATTGTGATGACAAGTATTCTGCAGCATTGTGCTGACAAGGGCCATGGAGCATTGTGATGACACGGTTATGGAACATTGTGATGAGAAGAATTCTGGAGCATTGTGCTGAAAAGGGCCATGGAGCATTGTGATGACACGGTCATGGAACATTGTGATGACAAGAATTCTGGAGCATTGTGCTGACAAGGGCCATGGAGCATTGTGATGACACGGTCATGGAACATTGTGATGACAAGAATTCTGGAGCATTGTGCTGACAAGGGCCATGGAGCATTGTGATGACACGGTCATGGAACATTGTGATGACAAGAATTCTGGAGCATTGTGCTGACAAGGGCCATGGAGCATTGTGATGACATTGTCAAGGAACATTGCGATGACAAGATTTCTGGAGCATTGTGATGAAAGGGCATGGAGCATTGTGATTAAAGGTGAAAAGGAATATTATGATGATATGGGCAGAGAACTCTGTGATGACAGTGGTCATGGAGTATTGTGACAAAAATTGTCATGGTACATTGTGCTGACAAGGGCCATGGAGCATTGTGATGACACGGTCATGGAAGATTGTGATGACAAGAATTGTGGAGCATTATGATGACAAGCGCCATGGAGCATTGTGATGACACAATCATGGAACATTGTGATGACAGGAATTCTGGAGCATTGTGCTGAAAAGGGCCATGGAGCATTGTGATGACACGGTCATGGAACAATGTGATGAGAAGAATTCCGGAGCATTGTGCTGACAAGGGCCATGGAGCATTGTGATGACACGGTCATGGAACATTGTGATGAGAAAAATTCTAGAGCATTGTGCTGACAAGGGCCATGGAGCATTGTGATGACACGGTCATGGAACATTGTGATGACAGGAATTCTGGAGCATTGTGCTGAAAAGGGCATTGGAGCATTGTGATGACATGGTTATGGAACAATGTGATGAGAAGAATTCCGGAGCATTGTGATGAGAAGTGCCATGGAGCATTGTGATGACACGGTCATGGAACATTGTGATGAGAAGAATTCTGGAGCATTGTGCTGACAAGGGCCATGGAACATTGTGATGACACGGCCATGGAACATTGTGATGACAAGAATTCTGGAGCATTGTGATGACAATGGCCATGGAGCATTGTGATGACACGGTATGGAACACTGTGATGACAAGAATTCTGGAGCATTGTGATGACAAGGGCCATGGAGCATTGTGATGACACGGTCATGGAACATTGTGATGACAAGAATTCTGGAGCATTGTGCGGACAAGGGCCATGGAGCATTGTGATGACACGGTCATGGAACATTGTGATGAGAAGAATTCTGGAGCATTGTGCTGACAAGGGCCATGGAGCATTGTGATGATACGGTCATGGAACATTGTGATGACAAGAATTCTGGAGCATTGTGATGACAATGGCCATGGAGCATTGTGATGACACGGTAAGGAACATTGTGATGACAAGAATTCTGGAGCATTGTGATGACAAGGGCCATGGAGCATTGTGATGACACGGTCATGGAACATTGTGATGACAAGAATTCTGAAGCATTGTGATGACAAGGGCCATGGAGCATTGTGATGACACAGTCATGGAACATTGTGATGAGAAGAATTCTGGAGCATTGTGCAGACAAGGGCCATGGAGCATTGTGATGACACGGTCATGGAACATTGTGATGAGAAAAATTCTGGAGCATTGTGCTGACAAGGGCCATGGAGCATTGTGATGACACGGTCATGGAACATTGTGATGACAGGAATTCTGGAGCATTGTGCTGAAAAGGGCCATGGAGCATTGTGATGACACGGTCATGGAACAATATGATGAGAAGAATTCCGGAGCATTGTGATGACAAGGGCCATGAAGAATTGTCATGACATGGTCATGGAACATTGTGATGAAAAGAATTCTGGAGCATTGTGCTGACAAGGGCCATGGAGCATTGTGATGACACGGCCATGGAACATTTTGATGACAAGAATTCTGGAGCACTGTGATGACAATGGCCATGGAGCATTGTGATGACACGGTCATGGAACATTGTGATGAGAAGAATTCTGGATCATTGTCATGACAAGAGCCATGGAGCATTGTGATGACACGGTCATGGAACATTGTGATGACAAGAATTCTGGAGCAATGTGATGACAAGGGCCATGGAGCATTGTGATGACACGGTCATGGAACATTGTGATGACAAGAATTCTGGAGCATTGTGCGGACAAGGGCCATGGAGCATTGTGATGACACGGTCATGGAACATTGTGATGAGAAGAATTCTGGAGCATTGTGCTGACAAGGGCCATGGAGCATTGTGATGATACGGTCATGGAACATTGGGATGACAAGAATTCTGGAGCATTGTGATGACAATGGCCATGGAGCATTGTGATGACACGGTAAGGAACATTGTGATGACAAGAATTCTGGAGCATTGTGATGACAAGGGCCATGGAGCATTGTGATGACACGGTCATGGAACATTGTGATGACAAGAATTCTGAAGCATTGTGATGACAAGGGCCATGGAGCATTGTGATGACACAGTCATGGAACATTGTGATGAGAAGAATTCTGGAGCATTGTGCAGAGAAGGGCCATGGAGCATTGTGATGACACGGTCATGGAACATTGTGATGAGAAAAATTCTGGAGCATTGTGCTGACAAGGGCCATGGAGCATTGTGATGACACGGTCATGGAACATTGTGATGACAGGAATTCTGGAGCATTGTGCTGAAAAGGGCCATGGAGCATTGTGATGACACGGTCATGGAACAATATGATGAGAAGAATTCCGGAGCATTGTGATGACAAGGGCCATGAAGAATTGTCATGACATGGTCGTGGAACATTGTGATGAAAAGAATTCTGGAGCATTGTGCTGACAAGGGCCATGGAGCATTGTGATGACACGGCCATGGAACATTTTGATGACAAGAATTCTGGAGCATTGTGATGACAATGGCCATGGAGCATTGTGATGACACGGTCATGGAACATTGTGATGAGAAGAATTCTGGATCATTGTCATGACAAGAGCCATGGAGCATTGTGATGACACGGTCATGGAACATTGTGATGACAAGAATTCTGGAGCATTGTGATGACAAGGGCCATGGAGCATTGTGATGACACGGTCATGGAACATTGTGATGACAAGAATTCTGGAGCATTGTGCTGACAAGGGCCATGGAGCATTGTGATGAAAGGGCCATGGAACATTGTGATGACAAGAATTCGGGAGCATTGTGTTGACAATGGACATGGAACATTGTGATGACATGGTCATGGAACATTGTGATGAGAAGAATTCTGGAGCATTCTCATGACAAGGGCCATGGAGCATTGTGATGACACGGTCATGGAATATTGTGATGACAAGTATTCTGCAGCATTGTGCTGACAAGGGCCATGGAGCATTGTGATGACACGGTTATGGAACATTGTGATGAGAAGAATTCTGGAGCATTGTGCTGAAAAGGGCCATGGAGCATTGTGATGACACGGTCATGGAACATTGTGATGACAAGAATTCTGGAGCATTGTGCTGACAAGGGCCATGGAGCATTGTGATGACACGGTCATGGAACATTGTGATGACAAGAATTCTGGAGCATTGTGCTGACAAGGGCCATGGAGCATTGTGATGACACGGTCATGGAACATTGTGATGAGAAGAATTCTGGAGCATTGTGCAGACAAGGGCCATGGAGCATTGTGATGACACGGTCATGGAACATTGTGATGACAAGAATTCTGGAGCATTGTGCTGACAAGGGCCATGGAGCATTGTGATGACATTGTCAAGGAACATTGCGATGACAAGATTTCTGGAGCATTGTGATGAAAGGGCATGGAGCATTGTGATTAAAGGTGAAAAGGAATATTATGATGATATGGGCAGAGAACTCTGTGATGACAGTGGTCATGGAGTATTGTGACAAAAATTGTCATGGTACATTGTGCTGACAAGGGCCATGGAGCATTGTGATGACACGGTCATGGAAGATTGTGATGACAAGAATTGTGGAGCATTATGATGACAAGCACCATGGAGCATTGTGATGACACAATCATGGAACATTGTGATGACAGGAATTCTGGAGCATTGTGCTGAAAAGGGCCATGGAGCATTGTGATGACACGGTCATGGAACAATGTGATGAGAAGAATTCCGGAGCATTGTGCTGACAAGGGCCATGGAGCATTGTGATGACACGTTCATGGAACATTGTGATGACAAGAATTCCGGAGCATTGTGATGACAAGGGCCATGGAGCATTGTGATGACACGGTCATGGAACATTGTGATGACAAGAATTCCGGAGCATTGTGCGGACAAGGGCCATGGAGCATTGTGATGACACGGTCATGGAACATTGTGATGAGAAGAATTCTGGAGCATTGTGCTGACAAGAGCCATGGAGCATTGTGATGATACGGTCATGGAACATTGTGATGACAAGAATTCTGGCGCACGGTGATGACAATGGCCATGGAACATTGTGATGACACGGTATGGAACATTGTGATGACAAGACTTCTGGAGCATTGTGATGACAAGGGCCATGGAGCATTGTGATGACACGGTCATGGTACATTGTGATGACAGGAATTCTGGAGCATTGTGCTGAAAAGGGCCATGGAGCATTGTGATGACATGGTTATGGAACAATGTGATGAGAAGAATTCCGGAGCATTGTGATGACAAGGGCCATGGAGCATTGTGATGACACGGTCATGGAACATTGTGATGACAGGAATTCTGGAGCATTGTGCTGAAAAGGGCCATGGAGCATTGTGATGACACGGTCATGGAACAATATGATGAGAAGAATTCCGGAGCATTGTGATGACAAGGGCCATGAAGAATTGTCATGACATGGTCGTGGAACATTGTGATGAAAAGAATTCTGGAGCATTGTGCTGACAAGGGCCATGGAGCATTGTGATGACACGGCCATGGAACATTTTGATGACAAGAATTCTGGAGCATTGTGATGACAATGGCCATGGAGCATTGTGATGACACGGTCATGGAACATTGTGATGAGAAGAATTCTGGATCATTGTCATGACAAGAGCCATGGAGCATTGTGATGACACGGTCATGGAACATTGTGATGACAAGAATTCTGGAGCATTGTGATGACAAGGGCCATGGAGCATTGTGATGACACGGTCATGGAACATTGTGATGACAAGAATTCTGGAGCATTGTGCTGACAAGGGCCATGGAGCATTGTGATGAAAGGGCCATGGAACATTGTGATGACAAGAATTCGGGAGCATTGTGTTGACAATGGACATGGAACATTGTGATGACATGGTCATGGAACATTGTGATGAGAAGAATTCTGGAGCATTCTCATGACAAGGGCCATGGAGCATTGTGATGACACGGTCATGGAATATTGTGATGACAAGTATTCTGCAGCATTGTGCTGACAAGGGCCATGGAGCATTGTGATGACACGGTTATGGAACATTGTGATGAGAAGAATTCTGGAGCATTGTGCTGAAAAGGGCCATGGAGCATTGTGATGACACGGTCATGGAACATTGTGATGACAAGAATTCTGGAGCATTGTGCTGACAAGGGCCATGGAGCATTGTGATGACACGGTCATGGAACATTGTGATGACAAGAATTCTGGAGCATTGTGCTGACAAGGGCCATGGAGCATTGTGATGACACGGTCATGGAACATTGTGATGAGAAGAATTCTGGAGCATTGTGCAGACAAGGGCCATGGAGCATTGTGATGACACGGTCATGGAACATTGTGATGACAAGAATTCTGGAGCATTGTGCTGACAAGGGCCATGGAGCATTGTGATGACATTGTCAAGGAACATTGCGATGACAAGATTTCTGGAGCATTGTGATGAAAGGGCATGGAGCATTGTGATTAAAGGTGAAAAGGAATATTATGATGATATGGGCAGAGAACTCTGTGATGACAGTGGTCATGGAGTATTGTGACAAAAATTGTCATGGTACATTGTGCTGACAAGGGCCATGGAGCATTGTGATGACACGGTCATGGAAGATTGTGATGACAAGAATTGTGGAGCATTATGATGACAAGCACCATGGAGCATTGTGATGACACAATCATGGAACATTGTGATGACAGGAATTCTGGAGCATTGTGCTGAAAAGGGCCATGGAGCATTGTGATGACACGGTCATGGAACAATGTGATGAGAAGAATTCCGGAGCATTGTGCTGACAAGGGCCATGGAGCATTGTGATGACACGTTCATGGAACATTGTGATGACAAGAATTCCGGAGCATTGTGATGACAAGGGCCATGGAGCATTGTGATGACACGGTCATGGAACATTGTGATGACAAGAATTCCGGAGCATTGTGCGGACAAGGGCCATGGAGCATTGTGATGACACGGTCATGGAACATTGTGATGAGAAGAATTCTGGAGCATTGTGCTGACAAGAGCCATGGAGCATTGTGATGATACGGTCATGGAACATTGTGATGACAAGAATTCTGGCGCACGGTGATGACAATGGCCATGGAACATTGTGATGACACGGTATGGAACATTGTGATGACAAGACTTCTGGAGCATTGTGATGACAAGGGCCATGGAGCATTGTGATGACACGGTCATGGTACATTGTGATGACAGGAATTCTGGAGCATTGTGCTGAAAAGGGCCATGGAGCATTGTGATGACATGGTTATGGAACAATGTGATGAGAAGAATTCCGGAGCATTGTGATGACAAGGGCCATGGAGCATTGTGATGACAGGGTCATGGAACATTGTGATGAGAAGAATTCTGCAGCATTGTGCTGACAAGGGCCATGGAGCATTGTGATGACATGGTATAGAACATTGTGATGACAAGAATTCTGGAGCATTGTGCTGACAAGGGCCATGGAGCATTGTGATGAAAGGGCCATGGAACATTGTGATGACAAGAATTCGGGAGCATTGTGTTGACAATGGACATGGAACATTGTGATGACATGGTCATGGAACACTGTGATGAGAAGAATTCTGGAGCATTCTCATGACAAGGGCCATGGAGCATTGTGATGACACGGTCATGGAATATTGTGATGACAAGAATTCTGGAGCATTGTGCTGACAAGGGCCATGGAGCATTGTGATGACACGGTCATGGAACATTGTGATGACAAGAATTCTGGAGCATTGTGCTGACAAGGGCCATGGAGCATTGTGATGACACGGTCATGGAACATTGTGATGAGAAGAATTCTGGAGCATTGTGCGGACAAGGGCCATGGAGCATTGTGATGACACGGTCATGGAACATTGTGATGAGAAGAATTCTGGAGCATTGTGCTGACAAGGGCCATGGAGCATTGTGATGACACGGTCATGGAACATTGTGATGACAAGAATTCTGGAGCATTGTGATGACAATGGCCATGGAGCATTGTGATGACACGGTAAGGAACATCGTGATGACAAGCATTCTGGAGCATTGTGATGACAAGGGCCATGGAGCATTGTGATGACACGGTCATGGAACATTGTGGTGACAAGAATTCTGAAGCATTGTGATGACAAGGGCCATGGAGCATTGTGATGACACGGTCATGGAACATTGTGATGAGAAGAATTCTGGAGCATTGTGCAGACAAGGGCCATGGAGCATTGTGATGACACGGTCATGGAACATTGTGATGAGAAAAATTCTGGAGCATTGTGCTGACAAGGGCCATGGAGCATTGTGATGACACGGTCATAGAACATTGTGATAACAGGAATTCTGGAGCATTGTGCTGAAAAGGGCATTGGAGCATTGTGATGACATGGTTATGGAACAATGTGATGAGAAGAATTCCGGAGCATTGTGATGACAAGTGCCATGGAGCATTGTGATGACACGGTCATGGAACATTGTGATGAGAAGAATTCTGGAGCATTGTGCTGACAAGGGCCATGGAACATTGTGATGACACGGCCATGGAACATTGTGATGACAAGAATTCTGGAGCATTGTGATGACAATGGCCATGGAGCATTGTGATGACATGGTATGGAACATTGTGATGACAAGAATTCTGGAGCATTGTGATGACAAGGGCCATGGAGCATTGTGATGACACGGTCATGGAACATTGTGATGACAAGAATTCTGGAGCATTGTGCGGACAAGGGCCATGGAGCATTGTGATGACACGGTCATGGAACATTGTGATGAGAAGAATTCTGGAGCATTGTGCTGACAAGGGCCATGGAGCATTGTGATGATACGGTCATGGAACATTGTGATGACAAGAATTCTGGAGCATTGTGATGACAATGGCCATGGAGCATTGTGATGACACGGTAAGGAACATTGTGATGACAAGAATTCTGGAGCATTGTGATGACAAGGGCCATGGAGCATTGTGATGACACGGTCATGGATCATTGTGATGAGAAGAATTCTGGAGCATTGTGCAGACAAGGGCCATGGAGCATTGTGATGACACGGTCATGGAACAATATGATGAGAAGAATTCCGGAGCATTGTGATGACAAGGGCCATGGAGAATTGTCATGACATGGTCATGGAACATTGAGATGAAAAGAATTCTGGAGCATTGTGCTGACAAGGGCCATGGAGCATTGTGATGACACGGCCATGGAACATTTTGATGACAAGAATTCTGGAGCATTGTGATGACAATGGCCATGGAGCATTGTGATGACACGGTCATGGAACATTGTGATGAGAAGAATTCTGGATCATTGTCATGACAAGAGCCATGGAGCATTGTGATGACACGGTCATGGAACATTGTGATGACAAGAGTTCTGGAGCATTGTGATGACAAGGGCCATGGAGCATTGTGATGACACGGTCATGGAACATTGTGATGACAAGAATTCTGGATTATTGTGCTGACAAGGGCCATGGAGCATTGTGATGAAAGGGCCATGGAACATTGTGATGACAAGAATTCGGGAGCATTGTGTTGACAATGGACATGGAACATTGTGATGACATGGTCATGGAACATTGTGATGAGAAGAATTCTGGAGCATTCTCATGACAAGGGCCATGGAGCATTGTGATGACACGGTAAGGAACATTGTGATGACAAGAATTCTGGAGCATTGTGATGACAAGGGCCATGGAGCATTGTGATGACACGGTCATGGAACATTGTGATGACAAGAATTCTGAAGCATTGTGATGACAAGGGCCATGGAGCATTGTGATGACACGGTCATGGAAAATTGTGATGAGAAGAATTCTGGAGCATTGTGCAGACAAGGGCCATGGAGCATTGTGATGACACGGTCATGGAAGATTGTGATGAGAAAAATTCTGGAGCATTGTGCTGACAAGGGCCATGGAGCATTGTGATGACACGGTCATGGAACATTGTGATGACAGGAATTCTGGAGCATTGTGCTGAAAAGGGCATTGGAGCATTGTGATGACATGGTTATGGAACAATGTGATGAGAAGAATTCCGGAGCATTGTGATGAAAAGTGCCATGGAGCATTGTGATGACACGGTCATGGAACATTGTGATGAGAAGAATTCTGGAGCATTGTGCTGACAAGGGCCATGGAACATTGTGATGACATGGCCATGGAACATTGTGATGAGAAGAATTCTGGAGCATTGTGATGACAATGGCCATGGAGCATTGTGATGACATGATATGGAACATTGTGATGACAAGAATTCTGGAGCATTGTGATGACAAGGGCCATGGAGCATTGTGATGACACGGTCATGGAACATTGTGATGACAAGAATTCTGGAGCATTGTGCGGAGAAGGGCCATGGAGCATTGTGATGACACGGTCATGGAACATTGTGATGAGAAGAATTCTGGAGCATTGTGCTGACAAGGGCCATGGAGCATTGTGATGATACGGTCATGGAACATTGTGTTGACAAGAATTCTGGAGCATTGTGATGACAATGGCCATGGAGCATTGTGATGACACGGTAAGGAACATTGTGATGACAAGAATTCTGGAGCATTGTGATGACAAGGGCCATGGAGCATTGTGATGACACGGTCATGGAACATTGTGATGACAAGAATTCTGAAGCATTGTGATGACAAGGGCCATGGAGCATTGTGATGACACGGTCATGGAACATTGTGATGAGAAGAATTCTGGAGCATTGTGCAGACAAGGGCCATGGAGCATTGTGATGACACGGTCATGGAACATTGTGATGACAGGAATTCTGGAGCATTGTGCTGAAAAGGGCCATGGAGCATTGTGATGACACGCTCATGGAACAATATGATGAGAAGAATTCCGGAGCATTGTGATGACAAGGGCCATGGAGAATTGTCATGACATGGTCATGGAACATTGTGATGAAAAGAATTCTGGAGCATTGTGCTGACAAGGGCCATGGAGCATTGTGATGACACGGCCATGGAACATTTTGATGACAAGAATTCTGGAGCATTGTGATGACAATGGCCATGGAGCATTGTGATGACACGGTCATGGAACATTGTGATGAGAAGAATTCTGGATCATTGTCATGACAAGAGCCATGGAGCATTGTGATGACACGGTCATGGAACATTGTGATGACAAGAATTCTGGAGCATTGTGATGACAAGGGCCATGGAGCATTGTGATGACACGGTCATGGAACATTGTGATGACAAGAATTCTGGAGCATTGTGCTGACAAGGGCCATGGAGCATTGTGATGACTCGGTCATGGAACATTGTGATGACAGGAATTCTGGAGCATTGTGCTGAAAAGGGCCATGGAGCATTGTGATGACACGGTTCTGGAACAATATGATGAGAAGAATTCCGGAGCATTGTGATGACAAGGGCCATGGAGCATTGTGATGACACGGTCATGGAATATTGTGATGACAAGAATTCTGGAGCATTGTGCTGACAAGGGCCATGGAGCATTGTGATGACACGGTCATGGAACATTTTGATGAGAAGAATTCTGGAGCATTGTGCTGACAAGGGCCATGGAGCATTGTGATGATACGGTCATGGAACATTGTGATGACAAGAATTCTGGAGCATTGTGATGACAATGGCCATGGAGCATTGTGTTGACACGGTAAGGAACATTGTGATGACAAGAATTCTGGAGCATTGTGATGACAAGGGCCATGGAGCATTGTGATGACACGGTCATGGAACATTGTGATGACAAGAATTCTGAAGCATTGTGATGACAAGGGCCATGGAGCATTGTGATGACACGGTCATGGAACATTATGATGAGAAGAATTCTGGAGCATTGTGCAGACAAGGGCCATGGAGCATTGTGATGACACGGTCATGGAACATTGTGATGAGAAAAATTCTAGAGCATTGTGCTGACAAGGGCCATGGAGCATTGTGATGACACGGTCATGGAACATTGTGATGACAGGAATTCTGGAGCATTGTGCTGAAAAGGGCATTGGAGCATTGTGATGACATGGTTATGGAACAATGTGATGAGAAGAATTCCGGAGCATTGTGATGACAAGTGCCATGGAGCATTGTGATGACACGGTCATGGAACATTGTGATGAGAAGAATTCTGGAGCATTGTGCTGACAAGGGCCATGGAACATTGTGATGACACGGCCATGGAACATTGTGATGACAAGAATTCTGGAGCATTGTGCTGACAAGGGCCATGGAGCATTGTGATGACACGGTCATGGAACATTGTGATGAGAAGAATTCTGGAGCATTGTGATGACAATGGCCATGGAGCATTGTGATGACACGGTATGGAACATTGTGATGACAAGAATTCTGGAGCATTGTGATGACAAGGGCCATGGAGCATTGTGATGACACGGTCATGGAACATTGTGATGACAAGAATTCTGGAGCATTGTGCGGACAAGGGCCATGGAGCATTGTGATGACACGGTCATGGAACATTGTGATGAGAAGAATTCTGGAGCATTGTGCTGACAAGGGCCATGGAGCATTGTGATGATACGGTCATGGAACATTGTGATGACAAGAATTCGGGAGCATTGTGTTGACAATGGACATGGAACATTGTGATGACATGGTCATGGAACATTGTGATGAGAAGAATTCTGGAGCATTCTCATGACAAGGGCCATGGAGCATTGTGATGACACGGTCATGGAATATTGTGATGACAAGAATTCTGGAGCATTGTGCTGACAAGCGCCATGGAGCATTGTGATGACACGGTCATGGAACATTGTGATGAGAAGAATTCTGGAGCATTGTGCTGACAAGGGCCATGGAGCATTGTGATGATACGTCATGGAACATTGTGATGACAAGAATTCTGGAGCATTGTGATGACAATGGCCATGGAGCATTGTGATGACACGGTAAGGAACATTGTGATGACAAGAATTCTGGAGCATTGTGATGACAAGGGCCATGGAGCATTGTGATGACACGGTCATGGAACATTGTGATGACAAGAATTCTGAAGCATTGTGATGACAAGGGCCATGGAGCATTGTGATGACACGGTCATGGAACATTGTGATGACAAGAATTCTGAAGCATTGTGATGACAAGGGCCATGGAGCATTGTGATGACACGGTCATGGAACATTGTGATGAGAAGAATTCTGGAGCATTGTGCAGACAAGGGCCATGGAGCATTGTGATGACACGGTCATGGAACATTGTGATGAGAAAAATTCTGGAGCATTGTGCTGACAAGGGCCATGGAGCATTGTGATGACACGGTCATGGAACATTGTGATGACAGGAATTCTGGAGCATTGTGCTGAAAAGGGCATTGGAGCATTGTGATGACATGGTTATGGAACAATGTGATGAGAAGAATTCCGGAGCATTGTGATGACAAGTGCCATGGAGCATTGTGATGACACGGTCATGGAACATTGTGATGAGAAGAATTCTGGAGCATTGTGCTGACAAGGGCCATGGAACATTGTGATGACATGGCCATGGAACATTGTGATGACAAGAATTCTGGAGCATTGTGATGACAATGGCCATGGAGCATTGTGATGACATGATATGGAACATTGTGATGACAAGAATTCTGGAGCATTGTGATGACAAGGGCCATGGAGCATTGTGATGACACGGTCATGGAACATTGTGATGACAGGAATTCTGGAGCTTTGTGCTGAAAAGGGCCATGGAGCATTGTGATGACACGGTCATGGAACAATATGATGAGAAGAATTCCGGAGCATTGTGATGACAAGGGCCATGGAGAATTGTCATGACATGGTCATGGAACATTGTGATGAAAAGAATTCTGGAGCATTGTGCTGACAAGGGCCATGGAGCATTGTGATGACACGGCCATGGAACATTTTGATGACAAGAATTCTGGAGCATTGTGATGACAATGGCCATGGAGCATTGTGATGACACGGTCATGGAACATTGTGATGAGAAGAATTCTGGATCATTGTCATGACAAGAGCCATGGAGCATTGTGATGACACGGTCATGGAACATTGTGATGACAAGAATTCTGGAGCATTGTGATGACAAGGGCCATGGAGCATTGTGATGACACGGTCATGGAACATTGTGATGACAAGAATTCTGGAGCATTGTGCTGACAAGGGCCATGGAGCATTGTGATGAAAGGGCCATGGAACATTGTGATGACAAGAATTCGGGAGCATTGTGTTGACAATGGACATGGAACATTGTGATGACATGGTCATGGAACATTGTGATGAGAAGAATTCTGGAGCATTCTCATGACAAGGGCCATGGAGCATTGTGATGACACGGTCATGGAATATTGTGATGACAAGAATTCTGGAGCATTGTGCTGACAAGGGCCATGGAGCATTGTGATGACACGGTCATGGAACATTGTGATGAGAAGAATTCTGGAGCATTGTGCTGACAAGGGCCATGGAGCATTGTGATGATACGGTCATGGAACATTGTGATGACAAGAATTCTGGAGCATTGTGATGACAATGGCCATGGAGCATTGTGATGACACGGTAAGGAACATTGTGATGACAAGAATTCTGGAGCATTGTGATGACAAGGGCCATGGAGCATTGTGATGACACGGTCATGGAACATTGTGATGACAAGAATTCTGAAGCATTGTGATGACAAGGGCCATGGAGCATTGTGATGACACGGTCATGGAACATTGTGATGAGAAGAATTCTGGAGCATTGTGCACACAAGGGCCATGGAGCATTGTGATGACACGGTCATGGAACATTGTGATGAGAAAAATTCTAGAGCATTGTGCTGACCAGGGCCATGGAGCATTGTGATGACACGGTCATGGAACATTGTGATGACAGGAATTCTGGAGCATTGTGCTGAAAAGGGCATTGGAGCATTGTGATGACATGGTTATGGAACAATGTGATGAGAAGGATTCCGGAGCATTGTGATGACAAGTGCCATGGAGCATTGTGATGACACGGTCATGGAACATTGTGATGAGAAGAATTCTGGAGCATTGTGCTGACAAGGGCCATGGAACATTGTGATGACACGGCCATGGAACATTGTGATGACAAGAATTCTGGAGCATTGTGCTGACAAGGGCCATGGAGCATTGTGATGACACGGTCATGGAACATTGTGATGAGAAGAATTCTGGAGCATTGTGATGACAATGGCCATGGAGCATTGTGATGACACGGTATGGAACATTGTGATGACAAGAATTCTGGAGCATTGTGATGACAAGGGCCATGGAGCATTGTGATGACACGGTCATGGAACATTGTGATGACAAGAATTCTGGAGCATTGTGCGGACAAGGGCCATGGAGCATTGTGATGACACGGTCATGGAACATTGTGATGAGAAGAATTCTGGAGGATTGTGCTGACTAGGGCCATGGAGCATTGTGATGATACGGTCATGGAACATTGTGATGACAAGAATTCTCGAGCATTGTGATGACAAGGGCAATGGAGCATTGTGATGACACGGTCATGGAACAATATGATGAGAAGAATTCCGGAGCATTGTGATGACAAGGGCCATGGAGAATTGTCATGACATGGTCATGGAACATTGTGATGAAAAGAATTCTGGAGCATTGTGCTGACAAGGGCCATGGAGCATTGTGATGACACGGCCATGGAACATTTTGATGACAAGAATTCTGGAGCATTGTGATGACAATGGCCATGGAGCATTGTGATGACACGGTCATGGAACATTGTGATGAGAAGAATTCTGGATCATTGTCATGACAAGAGCCATGGAGCATTGTGATGACACGGTCATGGAACATTGTGATGACAAGAATTCTGGACCATTGTGATGACAAGGGCCATGGAGCATTGTGATGACACGGTCATGGAACATTGTGATGACAAGAATTCTGGAGCATTGTGCTGACAAGGGCCATGGAGCATTGTGATGACAAGGTCATGGAACATTGTGATGACAAGAATTCTGGAGCATTGTGCGGACAAGGGCCATGGAGCATTGTGATGACACGGTCATGGAACATTGTGATGACAAGAATTCGGGAGCATTGTGTTGACAATGGACATGGAACATTGTGATGACATGGTCATGGAACATTGTGATGACAAGAATTCTGGAGCATTCTCATGACAAGGGCCATGGAGCATTGTGATGACACGGTCATGGAATATTGTGATGACAAGAATTCTGGAGCATTGTGCTGACAAGGGCCATGGAGCATTGTGATGACACGGTCATGGAACATTGTGATGAGAAGAATTCTGGAGCATTGTGCTGACAAGGGCCATGGAGCATTGTGATGATACGGTCATGGAACATTGTGATGACAAGAATTCTGGAGCATTGTGATGACAATGGCCATGGAGCATTGTGATGACACGGTAAGGAACATTGTGATGACAAGAATTCTGGAGCATTGTGATGACAAGGGCCATGGAGCATTGTGATGACACGGTCATGGAACATTGTGATGACAAGAATTCTGAAGCATTGTGATGACAAGGGCCATGGAGCATTGTGATGACACGGTCATGGAACATTGTGATGAGAAGAATTCTGGAGCATTGTGCAGACAAGGGCCATGGAGCATTGTGATGACACGGTCATGGAACATTGTGATGAGAAAAATTCTAGAGCATTGTGCTGACAAGGGCCATGGAGCATTGTGATGACACGGTCATGGAACATTGTGATGACAGGAATTCTGGAGCATTGTGCTGAAAAGGGCATTGGAGCATTGTGATGACATGGTTATGGAACAATGTGATGAGAAGAATTCCGGAGCATTGTGATGACAAGTGCCATGGAGCATTGTGATGACACGGTCATGGAACATTGTGATGAGAAGAATTCTGGAGCATTGTGCTGACAAGGGCCATGGAACATTGTGATGACACGGCCATGGAACATTGTGATGACAAGAATTCTGGAGCATTGTGATGACAATGGCCATGGAGCATTGTGATGACACGGTATGGAACACTGTGATGACAAGAATTCTGGAGCATTGTGATGACAAGGGCCATGGAGCATTGTGATGACACGGTCATGGAACATTGTGATGACAAGAATTCTGGAGCATTGTGCGGACAAGGGCCATGGAGCATTGTGATGACACGGTCATGGAACATTGTGATGAGAAGAATTCTGGAGCATTGTGCTGACAAGGGCCATGGAGCATTGTGATGATACGGTCATGGAACATTGTGATGACAAGAATTCTGGAGCATTGTGATGACAATGGCCATGGAGCATTGTGATGACACGGTAAGGAACATTGTGATGACAAGAATTCTGGAGCATTGTGATGACAAGGGCCATGGAGCATTGTGATGACACGGTCATGGAACATTGTGATGACAAGAATTCTGAAGCATTGTGATGACAAGGGCCATGGAGCATTGTGATGACACAGTCATGGAACATTGTGATGAGAAGAATTCTGGAGCATTGTGCAGACAAGGGCCATGGAGCATTGTGATGACACGGTCATGGAACATTGTGATGAGAAAAATTCTGGAGCATTGTGCTGACAAGGGCCATGGAGCATTGTGATGACACGGTCATGGAACATTGTGATGACAGGAATTCTGGAGCATTGTGCTGAAAAGGGCCATGGAGCATTGTGATGACACGGTCATGGAACAATATGATGAGAAGAATTCCGGAGCATTGTGATGACAAGGGCCATGAAGAATTGTCATGACATGGTCATGGAACATTGTGATGAAAAGAATTCTGGAGCATTGTGCTGACAAGGGCCATGGAGCATTGTGATGACACGGCCATGGAACATTTTGATGACAAGAATTCTGGAGCACTGTGATGACAATGGCCATGGAGCATTGTGATGACACGGTCATGGAACATTGTGATGAGAAGAATTCTGGATCATTGTCATGACAAGAGCCATGGTGCATTGTGATGACACGGTCATGGAACATTGTGATGACAAGAATTCTGGAGCATTGTGCGGACAAGGGCCATGGAGCATTGTGATGACACGGTCATGGAACATTGTGATGAGAAGAATTCTGGAGCATTGTGCTGACAAGGGCCATGGAGCATTGTGATGATACGGTCATGGAACATTGTGATGACAAGAATTCTGGAGCATTGTGATGACAATGGCCATGGAGCATTGTGATGACACGGTAAGGAACATTGTGATGACAAGAATTCTGGAGCATTATGATGACAAGGGCCATGGAGCATTGTGATGACACGGTCATGGAACATTGTGATGACAAGAATTCTGAAGCATTGTGATGACAAGGGCCATGGAGCATTGTGATGACACAGTCATGGAACATTGTGATGAGAAGAATTCTGGAGCATTGTGCAGAGAAGGGCCATGGAGCATTGTGATGACACGGTCATGGAACATTGTGATGAGAAAAATTCTGGAGCATTGTGCTGACAAGGGCCATGGAGCATTGTGATGACACGGTCATGGAACATTGTGATGACAGGAATTCTGGAGCATTGTGCTGAAAAGGGCCATGGAGCATTGTGATGATACGGTCATGGAACAATATGATGAGAAGAATTCCGGAGCATTGTGATGACAAGGGCCATGAAGAATTGTCATGACATGGTCGTGGAACATTGTGATGAAAAGAATTCTGGAGCATTGTGCTGACAAGGGCCATGGAGCATTGTGATGACACGGCCATGGAACATTTTGATGACAAGAATTCTGGAGCATTGTGATGACAATGGCCATGGAGCATTGTGATGACACGGTCATGGAACATTGTGATGAGAAGAATTCTGGATCATTGTCATGACAAGAGCCATGGAGCATTGTGATGACACGGTCATGGAACATTGTGATGACAAGAGTTCTGGAGCATTGTGATGACAAGGGCCATGGAGCATTGTGATGACACGGTCATGGAACATTGTGATGACAAGAATTCTGGAGCATTGTGCTGACAAGGGCCATGGAGCATTGTGATGAAAGGGCCATGGAACATTGTGATGACAAGAATTCGGGAGCATTGTGTTGACAATGGACATGGAACATTGTGATGACATGGTCATGGAACATTGTGATGAGAAGAATTCTGGAGCATTCTCATGACAAGGGCCATGGAGCATTGTGATGACACAGTCATGGAATATTGTGATGACAAGTATTCTGCAGCATTGTGCTGACAAGGGCCATGGAGCATTGTGATGACACGGTTATGGAACATTGTGATGAGAAGAATTCTGGAGCATTGTGCTGAAAAGGGCCATGGAGCATTGTGATGACACGGTCATGGAACATTGTGATGACAAGAATTCTGGAGCATTGTGCTGACAAGGGCCATGGAGCATTGTGATGACACGGTCATGGAACATTGTGATGACAAGAATTCTGGAGCATTGTGCTGACAAGGGCCATGGAGCATTGTGATGACACGGTCATGGAACATTGTGATGAGAAGAATTCTGGAGCATTGTGCAGACAAGGGCCATGGAGCATTGTGATGACACGGTCATGGAACATTGTGATGACAAGAATTCTGGAGCATTGTGCTGACAAGGGCCATGGAGCATTGTGATGACATTGTCAAGGAACATTGCGATGACAAGATTTCTGGAGCATTGTGATGAAAGGGCATGGAGCATTGTGATTAAAGGTGAAAAGGAATATTATGATGATATGGGCAGAGAACTCTGTGATGACAGTGGTCATGGAGTATTGTGACAAAAATTGTCATGGTACATTGTGCTGACAAGGGCCATGGAGCATTGTGATGACACGGTCATGGAAGATTGTGATGACAAGAATTGTGGAGCATTATGATGACAAGCGCCATGGAGCATTGTGATGACACAATCATGGAACATTGTGATGACAGGAATTCTGGAGCATTGTGCTGAAAAGGGCCATGGAGCATTGTGATGACACGGTCATGGAACAATGTGATGAGAAGAATTCCGGAGCATTGTGCTGACAAGGGCCATGGAGCATTGTGATGACACGGTCATGGAACATTGTGATGAGAAAAATTCTAGAGCATTGTGCTGACAAGGGCCATGGAGCATTGTGATGACACGGTCATGGAACATTGTGATGACAGGAATTCTGGAGCATTGTGCTGAAAAGGGCATTGGAGCATTGTGATGACATGGTTATGGAACAATGTGATGAGAAGAATTCCGGAGCATTGTGATGACAAGTGCCATGGAGCATTGTGATGACACGGTCATGGAACATTGTGATGAGAAGAATTCTGGAGCATTGTGCTGACAAGGGCCATGGAACATTGTGATGACACGGCCATGGAACATTGTGATGACAAGAATTCTGGAGCATTGTGATGACAATGGCCATGGAGCATTGTGATGACACGGTATGGAACACTGTGATGACAAGAATTCTGGAGCATTGTGATGACAAGGGCCATGGAGCATTGTGATGACACGGTCATGGAACATTGTGATGACAAGAATTCTGGAGCATTGTGCGGACAAGGGCCATGGAGCATTGTGATGACACGGTCATGGAACATTGTGATGAGAAGAATTCTGGAGCATTGTGCTGACAAGGGCCATGGAGCATTGTGATGATACGGTCATGGAACATTGTGATGACAAGAATTCTGGAGCATTGTGATGACAATGGCCATGGAGCATTGTGATGACACGGTAAGGAACATTGTGATGACAAGAATTCTGGAGCATTGTGATGACAAGGGCCATGGAGCATTGTGATGACACGGTCATGGAACATTGTGATGACAAGAATTCTGAAGCATTGTGATGACAAGGGCCATGGAGCATTGTGATGACACAGTCATGGAACATTGTGATGAGATGAATTCTGGAGCATTGTGCAGACAAGGGCCATGGAGCATTGTGATGACACGGTCATGGAACATTGTGATGAGAAAAATTCTGGAGCATTGTGCTGACAAGGGCCATGGAGCATTGTGATGACACGGTCATGGAACATTGTGATGACAGGAATTCTGGAGCATTGTGCTGAAAAGGGCCATGGAGCATTGTGATGACACGGTCATGGAACAATATGATGAGAAGAATTCCGGAGCATTGTGATGACAAGGGCCATGAAGAATTGTCATGACATGGTCATGGAACATTGTGATGAAAAGAATTCTGGAGCATTGTGCTGACAAGGGCCATGGAGCATTGTGATGACACGGCCATGGAACATTTTGATGACAAGAATTCTGGAGCACTGTGATGACAATGGCCATGGAGCATTGTGATGACACGGTCATGGAACATTGTGATGAGAAGAATTCTGGATCATTGTCATGACAAGAGCCATGGAGCATTGTGATGACACGGTCATGGAACATTGTGATGACAAGAATTCTGGAGCAATGTGATGACAAGGGCCATGGAGCATTGTGATGACACGGTCATGGAACATTGTGATGACAAGAATTCTGGAGCATTGTGCGGACAAGGGCCATGGAGCATTGTGATGACACGGTCATGGAACATTGTGATGAGAAGAATTCTGGAGCATTGTGCTGACAAGGGCCATGGAGCATTGTGATGATACGGTCATGGAACATTGTGATGACAAGAATTCTGGAGCATTGTGATGACAATGGCCATGGAGCATTGTGATGACACGGTAAGGAACATTGTGATGACAAGAATTCTGGAGCATTGTGATGACAAGGGCCATGGAGCATTGTGATGACACGGTCATGGAACATTGTGATGACAAGAATTCTGAAGCATTGTGATGACAAGGGCCATGGAGCATTGTGATGACACAGTCATGGAACATTGTGATGAGAAGAATTCTGGAGCATTGTGCAGAGAAGGGCCATGGAGCATTGTGATGACACGGTCATGGAACATTGTGATGAGAAAAATTCTGGAGCATTGTGCTGACAAGGGCCATGGAGCATTGTGATGACACGGTCATGGAACATTGTGATGACAGGAATTCTGGAGCATTGTGCTGAAAAGGGCCATGGAGCATTGTGATGACACGGTCATGGAACAATATGATGAGAAGAATTCCGGAGCATTGTGATGACAAGGGCCATGAAGAATTGTCATGACATGGTCGTGGAACATTGTGATGAAAAGAATTCTGGAGCATTGTGCTGACAAGGGCCATGGAGCATTGTGATGACACGGCCATGGAACATTTTGATGACAAGAATTCTGGAGCATTGTGATGACAATGGCCATGGAGCATTGTGATGACACGGTCATGGAACATTGTGATGAGAAGAATTCTGGATCATTGTCATGACAAGAGCCATGGAGCATTGTGATGACACGGTCATGGAACATTGTGATGACAAGAATTCTGGAGCATTGTGATGACAAGGGCCATGGAGCATTGTGATGACACGGTCATGGAACATTGTGATGACAAGAATTCTGGAGCATTGTGCTGACAAGGGCCATGGAGCATTGTGATGAAAGGGCCATGGAACATTGTGATGACAAGAATTCGGGAGCATTGTGTTGACAATGGACATGGAACATTGTGATGACATGGTCATGGAACATTGTGATGAGAAGAATTCTGGAGCATTCTCATGACAAGGGCCATGGAGCATTGTGATGACACGGTCATGGAATATTGTGATGACAAGTATTCTGCAGCATTGTGCTGACAAGGGCCATGGAGCATTGTGATGACACGGTTATGGAACATTGTGATGAGAAGAATTCTGGAGCATTGTGCTGAAAAGGGCCATGGAGCATTGTGATGACACGGTCATGGAACATTGTGATGACAAGAATTCTGGAGCATTGTGCTGACAAGGGCCATGGAGCATTGTGATGACACGGTCATGGAACATTGTGATGACAAGAATTCTGGAGCATTGTGCAGACAAGGGCCATGGAGCATTGTGATGACACGGTCATGGAACATTGTGATGACAAGAATTCTGGAGCATTGTGCTGACAAGGGCCATGGAGCATTGTGATGACATTGTCAAGGAACATTGCGATGACAAGATTTCTGGAGCATTGTGATGAAAGGGCATGGAGCATTGTGATTAAAGGTGAAAAGGAATATTATGATGATATGGGCAGAGAACTCTGTGATGACAGTGGTCATGGAGTATTGTGACAAAAATTGTCATGGTACATTGTGCTGACAAGGGCCATGGAGCATTGTGATGACACGGTCATGGAAGATTGTGATGACAAGAATTGTGGAGCATTATGATGACAAGCGCCATGGAGCATTGTGATGACACAATCATGGAACATTGTGATGACAGGAATTCTGGAGCATTGTGCTGAAAAGGGCCATGGAGCATTGTGATGACACGGTCATGGAACAATGTGATGAGAAGAATTCCGGAGCATTGTGCTGACAAGGGCCATGGAGCATTGTGATGACACGTTCATGGAACATTGTGATGACAAGAATTCCGGAGCATTGTGATGACAAGGGCCATGGAGCATTGTGATGACACGGTCATGGAACATTGTGATGACAAGAATTCCGGAGCATTGTGCGGACAAGGGCCATGGAGCATTGTGATGACACGGTCATGGAACATTGTGATGAGAAGAATTCTGGAGCATTGTGCTGACAAGAGCCATGGAGCATTGTGATGATACGGTCATGGAACATTGTGATGACAAGAATTCTGGCGCACGGTGATGACAATGGCCATGGAACATTGTGATGACACGGTATGGAACATTGTGATGACAAGACTTCTGGAGCATTGTGATGACAAGGGCCATGGAGCATTGTGATGACACGGTCATGGTACATTGTGATGACAGGAATTCTGGAGCATTGTGCTGAAAAGGGCCATGGAGCATTGTGATGACATGGTTATGGAACAATGTGATGAGAAGAATTCCGGAGCATTGTGATGACAAGGGCCATGGAGCATTGTGATGACAGGGTCATGGAACATTGTGATGAGAAGAATTCTGCAGCATTGTGCTGACAAGGGCCATGGAGCATTGTGATGACATGGTATAGAACATTGTGATGACAAGAATTCTGGAGCATTGTGCTGACAAGGGCCATGGAGCATTGTGATGAAAGGGCCATGGAACATTGTGATGACAAGAATTCGGGAGCATTGTGTTGACAATGGACATGGAACATTGTGATGACATGGTCATGGAACATTGTGATGAGAAGAATTCTGGAGCATTCTCATGACAAGGGCCATGGAGCATTGTGATGACACGGTCATGGAATATTGTGATGACAAGAATTCTGGAGCATTGTGCTGACAAGGGCCATGGAGCATTGTGATGACACGGTCATGGAACATTGTGATGACAAGAATTCTGGAGCATTGTGCTGACAAGGGCCATGGAGCATTGTGATGACACGGTCATGGAACATTGTGATGAGAAGAATTCTGGAGCATTGTGCGGACAAGGGCCATGGAGCATTGTGATGACACGGTCATGGAACATTGTGATGAGAAGAATTCTGGAGCATTGTGCTGACAAGGGCCATGGAGCATTGTGATGACACGGTCATGGAACATTGTGATGACAAGCATTCTGGAGCATTGTGATGACAATGGCCATGGAGCATTGTGATGACACGGTAAGGAACATCGTGATGACAAGCATTCTGGAGCATTGTGATGACAAGGGCCATGGAGCATTGTGATGACACGGTCATGGAACATTGTGATGACAAGAATTCTGAAGCATTGTGATGACAAGGGCCATGGAGCATTGTGATGACACGGTCATGGAACATTGTGATGAGAAGAATTCTGGAGCATTGTGCAGACAAGGGCCATGGAGCATTGTGATGACACGGTCATGGAACATTGTGATGAGAAAAATTCTGGAGCATTGTGCTGACAAGGGCCATGGAGCATTGTGATGACACGGTCATAGAACATTGTGATAACAGGAATTCTGGAGCATTGTGCTGAAAAGGGCATTGGAGCATTGTGATGACATGGTTATGGAACAATGTGATGAGAAGAATTCCGGAGCATTGTGATGACAAGTTCCATGGAGCATTGTGATGACACGGTCATGGAACATTGTGATGAGAAGAATTCTGGAGCATTGTGCTGACAAGGGCCATGGAACATTGTGATGACACGGCCATGGAACATTGTGATGACAAGAATTCTGGAGCATTGTGATGACAATGGCCATGGAGCATTGTGATGACATGGTATGGAACATTGTGATGACAAGAATTCTGGAGCATTGTGATGACAAGGGCCATGGAGCATTGTGATGACACGGTCATGGAACATTGTGATGACAAGAATTCTGGAGCATTGTGCGGACAAGGGCCATGGAGCATTGTGATGACACGGTCATGGAACATTGTGATGAGAAGAATTCTGGAGCATTGTGCTGACAAGGGCCATGGAGCATTGTGATGATACGGTCATGGAACATTGTGATGACAAGAATTCTGGAGCATTGTGATGACAATGGCCATGGAGCATTGTGATGACACGGTAAGGAACATTGTGATGACAAGAATTCTGGAGCATTGTGATGACAAGGGCCATGGAGCATTGTGATGACACGGTCATGGATCATTGTGATGAGAAGAATTCTGGAGCATTGTGCAGACAAGGGCCATGGAGCATTGTGATGACACGGTCATGGAACAATATGATGAGAAGAATTCCGGAGCATTGTGATGACAAGGGCCATGGAGAATTGTCATGACATGGTCATGGAACATTGAGATGAAAAGAATTCTGGAGCATTGTGCTGACAAGGGCCATGGAGCATTGTGATGACACGGTCATGGAACATTGTGATGACAAGAATTCTGGAGCATTGTGCTGACAAGGGCCATGGAGCATTGTGATGACATTGTCAAGGAACATTGCGATGACAAGATTTCTGGAGCATTGTGATGAAAGGGCATGGAGCATTGTGATTAAAGGTGAAAAGGAATATTATGATGATATGGGCAGAGAACTCTGTGATGACAGTGGTCATGGAGTATTGTGACAAAAATTGTCATGGTACATTGTGCTGACAAGGGCCATGGAGCATTGTGATGACACGGTCATGGAAGATTGTGATGACAAGAATTGTGGAGCATTATGATGACAAGCGCCATGGAGCATTGTGATGACACAATCATGGAACATTGTGATGACAGGAATTCTGGAGCATTGTGCTGAAAAGGGCCATGGAGCATTGTGATGACACGGTCATGGAACAATGTGATGAGAAGAATTCCGGAGCATTGTGCTGACAAGGGCCATGGAGCATTGTGATGACACGTTCATGGAACATTGTGATGACAAGAATTCCGGAGCATTGTGATGACAAGGGCCATGGAGCATTGTGATGACACGGTCATGGAACATTGTGATGACAAGAATTCCGGAGCATTGTGCGGACAAGGGCCATGGAGCATTGTGATGACACGGTCATGGAACATTGTGATGAGAAGAATTCTGGAGCATTGTGCTGACAAGAGCCATGGAGCATTGTGATGATACGGTCATGGAACATTGTGATGACAAGAATTCTGGCGCACGGTGATGACAATGGCCATGGAACATTGTGATGACACGGTATGGAACATTGTGATGACAAGACTTCTGGAGCATTGTGATGACAAGGGCCATGGAGCATTGTGATGACACGGTCATGGTACATTGTGATGACAGGAATTCTGGAGCATTGTGCTGAAAAGGGCCATGGAGCATTGTGATGACATGGTTATGGAACAATGTGATGAGAAGAATTCCGGAGCATTGTGATGACAAGGGCCATGGAGCATTGTGATGACAGGGTCATGGAACATTGTGATGAGAAGAATTCTGCAGCATTGTGCTGACAAGGGCCATGGAGCATTGTGATGACATGGTATAGAACATTGTGATGACAAGAATTCTGGAGCATTGTGCTGACAAGGGCCATGGAGCATTGTGATGAAAGGGCCATGGAACATTGTGATGACAAGAATTCGGGAGCATTGTGTTGACAATGGACATGGAACATTGTGATGACATGGTCATGGAACATTGTGATGAGAAGAATTCTGGAGCATTCTCATGACAAGGGCCATGGAGCATTGTGATGACACGGTCATGGAATATTGTGATGACAAGAATTCTGGAGCATTGTGCTGACAAGGGCCATGGAGCATTGTGATGACACGGTCATGGAACATTGTGATGACAAGAATTCTGGAGCATTGTGCTGACAAGGGCCATGGAGCATTGTGATGACACGGTCATGGAACATTGTGATGAGAAGAATTCTGGAGCATTGTGCGGACAAGGGCCATGGAGCATTGTGATGACACGGTCATGGAACATTGTGATGAGAAGAATTCTGGAGCATTGTGCTGACAAGGGCCATGGAGCATTGTGATGACACGGTCATGGAACATTGTGATGACAAGCATTCTGGAGCATTGTGATGACAATGGCCATGGAGCATTGTGATGACACGGTAAGGAACATCGTGATGACAAGCATTCTGGAGCATTGTGATGACAAGGGCCATGGAGCATTGTGATGACACGGTCATGGAACATTGTGATGACAAGAATTCTGAAGCATTGTGATGACAAGGGCCATGGAGCATTGTGATGACACGGTCATGGAACATTGTGATGAGAAGAATTCTGGAGCATTGTGCAGACAAGGGCCATGGAGCATTGTGATGACACGGTCATGGAACATTGTGATGAGAAAAATTCTGGAGCATTGTGCTGACAAGGGCCATGGAGCATTGTGATGACACGGTCATAGAACATTGTGATAACAGGAATTCTGGAGCATTGTGCTGAAAAGGGCATTGGAGCATTGTGATGACATGGTTATGGAACAATGTGATGAGAAGAATTCCGGAGCATTGTGATGACAAGTTCCATGGAGCATTGTGATGACACGGTCATGGAACATTGTGATGAGAAGAATTCTGGAGCATTGTGCTGACAAGGGCCATGGAACATTGTGATGACACGGCCATGGAACATTGTGATGACAAGAATTCTGGAGCATTGTGATGACAATGGCCATGGAGCATTGTGATGACATGGTATGGAACATTGTGATGACAAGAATTCTGGAGCATTGTGATGACAAGGGCCATGGAGCATTGTGATGACACGGTCATGGAACATTGTGATGACAAGAATTCTGGAGCATTGTGCGGACAAGGGCCATGGAGCATTGTGATGACACGGTCATGGAACATTGTGATGAGAAGAATTCTGGAGCATTGTGCTGACAAGGGCCATGGAGCATTGTGATGATACGGTCATGGAACATTGTGATGACAAGAATTCTGGAGCATTGTGATGACAATGGCCATGGAGCATTGTGATGACACGGTAAGGAACATTGTGATGACAAGAATTCTGGAGCATTGTGATGACAAGGGCCATGGAGCATTGTGATGACACGGTCATGGATCATTGTGATGAGAAGAATTCTGGAGCATTGTGCAGACAAGGGCCATGGAGCATTGTGATGACACGGTCATGGAACAATATGATGAGAAGAATTCCGGAGCATTGTGATGACAAGGGCCATGGAGAATTGTCATGACATGGTCATGGAACATTGAGATGAAAAGAATTCTGGAGCATTGTGCTGACAAGGGCCATGGAGCATTGTGATGACACGGCCATGGAACATTTTGATGACAAGAATTCTGGAGCATTGTGATGACAATGGCCATGGAGCATTGTGATGACACGGTCATGGAACATTGTGATGAGAAGAATTCTGGATCATTGTCATGACAAGAGCCATGGAGCATTGTGATGACACGGTCATGGAACATTGTGATGACAAGAGTTCTGGAGCATTGTGATGACAAGGGCCATGGAGCATTGTGATGACACGGTCATGGAACATTGTGATGACAAGAATTCTGGATTATTGTGCTGACAAGGGCCATGGAGCATTGTGATGAAAGGGCCATGGAACATTGTGATGACAAGAATTCGGGAGCATTGTGTTGACAATGGACATGGAACATTGTGATGACATGGTCATGGAACATTGTGATGAGAAGAATTCTGGAGCATTCTCATGACAAGGGCCATGGAGCATTGTGATGACACGGTCATGGAATATTGTGATGACAAGAATTCTGGAGCATTGTGCTGACAAGGGCCATGGAGCATTGTGATGACACGGTCATGGAACATTGTGATGAGAAGAATTATGGAGCATTGTGCTGACAAGGGCCATGGAGCATTGTGATGATACGGTCATGGAACATTGTGATGACAAGAATTCTGGAGCATTGTGATGACAATGGCCATGGAGCATTGTGATGACACGGTAAGGAACATTGTGATGACAAGAATTCTGGAGCATTGTGATGACAAGGGCCATGGAGCATTGTGATGACACGGTCATGGAACATTGTGATGACAAGAATTCTGAAGCATTGTGATGACAAGGGCCATGGAGCATTGTGATGACACGGTCATGGAACATTGTGATGAGAAGAATTCTGGAGCATTGTGCAGACAAGTGCCATGGAGCATTGTGATGACACGGTCATGGAACATTGTGATGAGAAAAATTCTGGAGCATTGTGCTGACAAGGGCCATGGAGCATTGTGATGACACGGTCATGGAACATTGTGATGACAGGAATTCTGGAGCATTGTGCTGAAAAGGGCATTGGAGCATTGTGATGACATGGTTATGGAACAATGTGATGAGAAGAATTCCGGAGCATTGTGATGACAAGTGCCATGGAGCATTGTGATGACACGGTCATGGAACATTGTGATGAGAAGAATTCTGGAGCATTGTGCTGACAAGGGCCATGGAACATTGTGATGACATGGCCATGGAACATTGTGATGACAAGAATTCTGGAGCATTGTGATGACAATGGCCATGGAGCATTGTGATGACATGATATGGAACATTGTGATGACAAGAATTCTGGAGCATTGTGATGACAAGGGCCATGGAGCATTGTGATGACACGGTCATGGAACATTGTGATGACAAGAATTCTGGAGCATTGTGCGGAGAAGGGCCATGGAGCATTGTGATGACACGGTCATGGAACATTGTGATGAGAAGAATTCTGGAGCATTGTGCTGACAAGGGCCATGGAGCATTGTGATGATACGGTCATGGAACATTGTGTTGACAAGAATTCTGGAGCATTGTGATGACAATGGCCATGGAGCATTGTGATGACACGGTAAGGAACATTGTGATGACAAGAATTCTGGAGCATTGTGATGACAAGGGCCATGGAGCATTGTGATGACACGGTCATGGAACATTGTGATGACAAGAATTCTCAAGCATTGTGATGACAAGGGCCATGGAGCATTGTGATGACACGGTCATGGAACATTGTGATGAGAAGAATTCTGGAGCATTGTGCAGACAAGGGCCATGGAGCATTGTGATGACACGGTCATGGAACATTGTGATGACAGGAATTCTGGAGCATTGTGCTGAAAAGGGCCATGGAGCATTGTGATGACACGGTCATGGAACAATATGATGAGAAGAATTCCGGAGCATTGTGATGACAAGGGCCATGGAGAATTGTCATGACATGGTCATGGAACATTGTGATGAAAAGTATTCTGGAGCATTGTGCTGACAAGGGCCATGGAGCATTGTGATGACACGGCCATGGAACATTTTGATGACAAGAATTCTGGAGCATTGTGATGACAATGGCCATGGAGCATTGTGATGACACGGTCATGGAACATTGTGATGAGAAGAATTCTGGATCATTGTCATGACAAGAGCCATGGAGCATTGTGATGACACGGTCATGGAACATTGTGATGACAAGAATTCTGGAGCATTGTGATGACAAGGGCCATGGAGCATTGTGATGACACGGTCATGGAACATTGTGATGACAAGAATTCTGGAGCATTGTGCTGACAAGGGCCATGGAGCATTGTGATGACTCGGTCATGGAACATTGTGATGACAGGAATTCTGGAGCATTGTGCTGAAAAGGGCCATGGAGCATTGTGATGACACGGTCATGGAACAATATGATGAGAAGAATTCCGGAGCATTGTGATGACAAGGGCCATGGAGCATTGTGATGACACGGTCATGGAATATTGTGATGACAAGAATTCTGGAGCATTGTGCTGACAAGGGCCATGGAGCATTGTGATGACACGGTCATGGAACATTTTGATGAGAAGAATTCTGGAGCATTGTGCTGACAAGGGCCATGGAGCATTGTGATGATACGGTCATGGAACATTGTGATGACAAGAATTCTGGAGCATTGTGATGACAAGGGCCATGGAGCATTGTGTTGACACGGTAAGGAACATTGTGATGACAAGAATTCTGGAGCATTGTGATGACAAGGGCCATGGAGCATTGTGATGACACGGTCATGGAACATTGTGATGACAAGAATTCTGAAGCATTGTGATGACAAGGGCCATGGAGCATTGTGATGACACGGTCATGGAACATTATGATGAGAAGAATTCTGGAGCATTGTGCAGACAAGGGCCATGGAGCATTGTGATGACACGGTCATGGAACATTGTGATGAGAAAAATTCTAGAGCATTGTGCTGACAAGGGCCATGGAGCATTGTGATGACACGGTCATGGAACATTGTGATGACAGGAATTCTGGAGCATTGTGCTGAAAAGGGCATTGGAGCATTGTGATGACATGGTTATGGAACAATGTGATGAGAAGAATTCCGGAGCATTGTGATGACAAGTGCCATGGAGCATTGTGATGACACGGTCATGGAACATTGTGATGAGAAGAATTCTGGAGCATTGTGCTGACAAGGGCCATGGAACATTGTGATGACACGGCCATGGAACATTGTGATGACAAGAATTCTGGAGCATTGTGCTGACAAGGGCCATGGAGCATTGTGATGACACGGTCATGGAACATTGTGATGAGAAGAATTCTGGAGCATTGTGATGACAATGGCCATGGAGCATTGTGATGACACGGTATGGAACATTGTGATGACAAGAATTCTGGAGCATTGTGATGACAAGGGCCATGGAGCATTGTGATGACACGGTCATGGAACATTGTGATGACAAGAATTCTGGAGCATTGTGCGGACAAGGGCCATGGAGCATTGTGATGACACGGTCATGGAACATTGTGATGAGAAGAATTCTGGAGCATTGTGCTGACAAGGGCCATGGAGCATTGTGATGATACGGTCATGGAACATTGTGATGACAAGAATTCGGGAGCATTGTGTTGACAATGGACATGGAACATTGTGATGACATGGTCATGGAACATTGTGATGAGAAGAATTCTGGAGCATTCTCATGACAAGGGCCATGGAGCATTGTGATGACACGGTCATGGAATATTGTGATGACAAGAATTCTGGAGCATTGTGCTGACAAGGGCCATGGAGCATTGTGATGACACGGTCATGGAACATTGTGATGAGAAGAATTCTGGAGCATTGTGCTGACAAGGGCCATGGAGCATTGTGATGATACGTCATGGAACATTGTGATGACAAGAATTCTGGAGCATTGTGATGACAATGGCCATGGAGCATTGTGATGACACGGTAAGGAACATTGTGATGACAAGAATTCTGGAGCATTGTGATGACAAGGGCCATGGAGCATTGTGATGACACGGTCATGGAACATTGTGATGACAAGAATTCTGAAGCATTGTGATGACAAGGGCCATGGAGCATTGTGATGACACGGTCATGGAACATTGTGATGACAAGAATTCTGAAGCATTGTGATGACAAGGGCCATGGAGCATTGTGATGACACGGTCATGGAACATTGTGATGAGAAGAATTCTGGAGCATTGTGCAGACAAGGGCCATGGAGCATTGTGATGACACGGTCATGGAACATTGTGATGAGAAAAATTCTGGAGCATTGTGCTGACAAGGGCCATGGAGCATTGTGATGACACGGTCATGGAACATTGTGATGACAGGAATTCTGGAGCATTGTGCTGAAAAGGGCATTGGAGCATTGTGATGACATGGTTATGGAACAATGTGATGAGAAGAATTCCGGAGCATTGTGCTGACAAGGGCCATGGAACATTGTGATGACACGGTCATGGAACATTGTGATGACAAGAATTCTGGAGCATTGTGCGGAGAAGGGCCATGGAGCATTGTGATGACACGGTCATGGAACATTGTGATGAGAAGAATTCTGGAGCATTGTGCTGACAAGGGCCATGGAGCATTGTGATGATACGGTCATGGAACATTGTGTTGACAAGAATTCTGGAGCATTGTGATGACAATGGCCATGGAGCATTGTGATGACACGGTAAGGAACATTGTGATGACAAGAATTCTGGAGCATTGTGATGACAAGGGTCATGGAGCATTGTGATGATATGGTCAAGGAACATTGCGATGACAAGATTTCTGGAGCATTGTGATGAAAGGGCATGGAGCATTGTGATTAAAGGTGACAAGGAACATTATGATGATATGGGCAGAGAACTCTGTGATGACAGTGGTCATGGAGTATTGTGACAAAAAGTGTCATGGAACATTGTGTTGACAAGGGCCATGGAGCATTGTGATGACACGGTCATGGAACATTGTGATGAGAAGAATTCTGGAGCATTGTGCTGACAAGGGCCATGGAACATTGTGATGACATGGCCATGGAACATTGTGATGACAAGAATTCTGGAGCATTGTGATGACAATGGCCATGGAGCATTGTGATGACATGATATGGAACATTGTGATGACAAGAATTCTGGAGCATTGTGATGACAAGGGCCATGGAGCATTGTGATGACACGGTCATGGAACATTGTGATGACAAGAATTCTGGAGCATTGTGCGGAGAAGGGCCATGGAGCATTGTGATGACACGGTCATGGAACATTGTGATGAGAAGAATTCTGGAGCATTGTGCTGACAAGGGCCATGGAGCATTGTGATGATACGGTCATGGAACATTGTGTTGACAAGAATTCTGGAGCATTGTGATGACAATGGCCATGGAGCATTGTGATGACACGGTAAGGAACATTGTGATGACAAGAATTCTGGAGCATTGTGATGACAAGGGCCATGGAGCATTGTGATGACACGGTCATGGAACATTGTGATGACAAGAATTCTGGAGCATTGTGATGACAAGGGCCATGGAGCATTGTGATGACACGGTCATGGAACATTGTGATGACAAGAATTCTGAAGCATTGTGATGACAAGGGCCATGGAGCATTGTGATGACACGGTCATGGAACATTGTGATGAGAAGAATTCTGGAGCATTGTGCAGACAAGGGCCATGGAGCATTGTGATGACACGGTCATGGAACATTGTGATGACAGGAATTCTGGAGCATTGTGCTGAAAAGGGCCATGGAGCATTGTGATGACACGGTCATGGAACAATATGATGAGAAGAATTCCGGAGCATTGTGATGACAAGGGCCATGGAGAATTGTCATGACATGGTCATGGAACATTGTGATGAAAAGAATTCTGGAGCATTGTGCTGACAAGGGCCATGGAGCATTGTGATGACACGGCCATGGAACATTTTGATGACAAGAATTCTGGAGCATTGTGATGACAATGGCCATGGAGCATTGTGATGACACGGTCATGGAACATTGTGATGAGAAGAATTCTGGATCATTGTCATGACAAGAGCCATGGAGCATTGTGATGACACGGTCATGGAACATTGTGATGACAAGAATTCTGGAGCATTGTGATGACAAGGGCCATGGAGCATTGTGATGACACGGTCATGGAACATTGTGATGACAAGAATTCTGGAGCATTGTGCTGACAAGGGCCATGGAGCATTGTGATGACTCGGTCATGGAACATTGTGATGACAGGAATTCTGGAGCATTGTGCTGAAAAGGGCCATGGAGCATTGTGATGACACGGTCATGGAACAATATGATGAGAAGAATTCCGGAGCATTGTGATGACAAGGGCCATGGAGCATTGTGATGACACGGTCATGGAATATTGTGATGACAAGAATTCTGGAGCATTGTGCTGACAAGGGCCATGGAGCATTGTGATGACACGGTCATGGAACATTTTGATGAGAAGAATTCTGGAGCATTGTGCTGACAAGGGCCATGGAGCATTGTGATGATACGGTCATGGAACATTGTGATGACAAGAATTCTGGAGCATTGTGATGACAATGGCCATGGAGCATTGTGTTGACACGGTAAGGAACATTGTGATGACAAGAATTCTGGAGCATTGTGATGACAAAGGCCATGGAGCATTGTGATGACACGGTCATGGAACATTGTGATGACAAGAATTCTGAAGCATTGTGATGACAAGGGCCATGGAGCATTGTGATGACACGGTCATGGAACATTATGATGAGAAGAATTCTGGAGCATTGTGCAGACAAGGGCCATGGAGCATTGTGATGACACGGTCATGGAACATTGTGATGAGAAAAATTCTAGAGCATTGTGCTGACAAGGGCCATGGAGCATTGTGATGACACGGTCATGGAACATTGTGATGACAGGAATTCTGGAGCATTGTGCTGAAAAGGGCATTGGAGCATTGTGATGACATGGTTATGGAACAATGTGATGAGAAGAATTCCGGAGCATTGTGATGACAAGTGCCATGGAGCATTGTGATGACACGGTCATGGAACATTGTGATGAGAAGAATTCTGGAGCATTGTGCTGACAAGGGCCATGGAACATTGTGATGACACGGCCATGGAACATTGTGATGACAAGAATTCTGGAGCATTGTGCTGACAAGGGCCATGGAGCATTGTGATGACACGGTCATGGAACATTGTGATGAGAAGAATTCTGGAGCATTGTGATGACAATGGCCATGGAGCATTGTGATGACACGGTATGGAACATTGTGATGACAAGAATTCTGGAGCATTGTGATGACAAGGGCCATGGAGCATTGTGATGACACGGTCATGGAACATTGTGATGACAAGAATTCTGGAGCATTGTGCGGACAAGGGCCATGGAGCATTGTGATGACACGGTCATGGAACATTGTGATGAGAAGAATTCTGGAGCATTGTGCTGACAAGGGCCATGGAGCATTGTGATGATACGGTCATGGAACATTGTGATGACAAGAATTCGGGAGCATTGTGTTGACAATGGACATGGAACATTGTGATGACATGGTCATGGAACATTGTGATGAGAAGAATTCTGGAGCATTCTCATGACAAGGGCCATGGAGCATTGTGATGACACGGTCATGGAATATTGTGATGACAAGAATTCTGGAGCATTGTGATGACAATGGCCATGGAGCATTGTGATGACACGGTAAGGAACATTGTGATGACAAGAATTCTGGAGCATTGTGATGACAAGGGCCATGGAGCATTGTGATGACACGGTCATGGAACATTGTGATGACAAGAATCCTGAAGCATTGTGATGACAAGGGCCATGGAGCATTGTGATGACACGGTCATGGAACATTGTGATGAGAAGAATTCTGGAGCATTGTGCAGACAAGGGCCATGGAGCATTGTGATGACACGGTCATGGAACATTGTGATGAGAAAAATTCTAGAGCATTGTGCTGACAAGGGCCATGGAGCATTGTGATGACACGGTCATGGAACATTGTGATGACAGGAATTCTGGAGCATTGTGCTGAAAAGGGCATTGGAGCATTGTGATGACATGGTTATGGAACAATGTGATGAGAAGAATTCCGGAGCATTGTGATGACAAGTGCCATGGAGCATTGTGATGACACGGTCATGGAACATTGTGATGAGAAGAATTCTGGAGCATTGTGCTGACAAGGGCCATGGAACATTGTGATGACACGGCCATGGAACATTGTGATGACAAGAATTCTGGAGCATTGTGCTGACAAGGGCCATGGAGCATTGTGATGACACGGTCATGGAACATTGTGATGAGAAGAATTCTGGAGCATTGTGATGACAATGGCCATGGAGCATTGTGATGACACGGTATGGAACATTGTGATGACAAGAATTCTGGAGCATTGTGATGACCAGGGCCATGGAGCATTGTGATGACACGGTCATGGAACATTGTGATGACAAGAATTCTGGAGCATTGTGCGGACAAGGGCCATGGAGCATTGTGATGACACGGTCATGGAACATTGTGATGAGAAGAATTCTGGAGCATTGTGCTGACAAGGGCCATGGAGCATTGTGATGACACGGTCATGGAACATTGTGATGACAAGAATTCTGGAGCATTGTGCTGAAAAGGGCCATGGAGCATTGTGATGACACGGTCATGGAACAATATGATGAGAAGAATTCCGGAGCATTGTGATGACAAGGGCCATGAAGAATTGTCATGACATGGTCATGGAACATTGTGATGAAAAGAATTCTGGAGCATTGTGCTGACAAGGGCCATGGAGCATTGTGATGACACGGCCATGGAACATTTTGATGACAAGAATTCTGGAGCATTGTGATGACAATGGCCATGGAGCATTGTGATGACACGGTCATGGAACATTGTGATGAGAAGAATTCTGGATCATTGTCATGACAAGAGCCATGGAGCATTGTGATGACACGGTCATGGAACATTGTGATGACAAGAATTCTGGAGCATTGTGATGACAAGGGCCATGGAGCATTGTGATGACACGGTCATGGAACATTGTGATGACAAGAATTCTGGAGCATTGTGCTGACAAGGGCCATGGAGCATTGTGATGAAAGGGCCATGGAACATTGTGATGACAAGAATTCGGGAGCATTGTGTTGACAATGGACATGGAACATTGTGATGACATGGTCATGGAACATTGTGATGAGAAGAATTCTGGAGCATTCTCATGACAAGGGCCAAGGAGCATTGTGATGACACGGTCATGGAATATTGTGATGACAAGTATTCTGGAGCATTGTGCTGACAAGGGCCATGGAGCATTGTGATGACACGGTTATGGAACATTGTGATGACAAGAATTCTGGAGCATTGTGCTGACAAGGGCCATGGAGCATTGTGATGACACGGTCATGGAGCATTTTGATGAGAAGAATTCTGGAGCATTGTGCGGACAAGGGCCATGGAGCATTGCTATGATACGGTCATGGAATATTGTGATGACAGGAATTCTGGAGCATTGTGCTGAAAAGGGCCATGGAGCATTGTGATGACATGGTTATGGAACAATGTGATGAGAAGAATTCGGGAGCATTGTGATGACAAGGGGCATGGAGCATTGTGATGACACCGTCATGGAACATTGTGATGAGAAGAATTCTGCAGCATTGTGCTGACAAGGGCCATGGAGCATTGTGATGACATGGTCAAGGAATATTGCGATGACAAGATTTCTGGAGCATTGTGATGAAAGGGCATGGAGCATTGTGATTAAAGGTGACAAGGAACATTATGATGATATGGGCAGAGAACTCTGTGGTGACAGTGGTCATGGAGTTTTGTGACAAAAATTGTCATGGAACATTGTGCTGACAAGGGCCATGGAGCATTGTGATGACACGGTCATGTAACATTGTGATGACAAGAATTCTGGACATTGTGCTGACAAGGGCCATGGAGCATTGTGATGACACGGTCATGGAACATTGTGATGACAAGAATTCTGGAGCATTGTGCTGACAAGGGCCATGGAGCATTGTGATGACACGGTCATGGAACATTGTGATGACAAGAATTCTGGAGCATTGTGCAGACAAGGGCCATGGAGCATTGTGATGACACGGTAAGGAACATTGTGATGACAAGAATTCTGGAGCATTGTGCTGACAAGGGCCATGGAGCATTGTGATGACACGGTCATGGAACATTGTGATGAGAAGAATTCTGGAGCATTGTGCTGACAAGGGCCATGGAGCATTGTGATGATACGGTCATGGAACATTGTGATGACAAGAATTCTGGAGCATTGTGATGACAATGGCCATGGAGCATTGTGATGACACGGTAAGGAACATTGTGATGACAAGAATTCTGGAGCATTGTGATGACAAGGGCCATGGAGCATTGTGATGACACGGTCATGGAACATTGTGATGACAAGAATTCTGAAGCATTGTGATGACAAGGGCCATGGAGCATTGTGATGACACGGTCATGGAACATTGTGATGAGAAGAATTCTGGAGCATTGTGCAGACAAGGGCCATGGAGCATTGTGATGACACGGTCATGGAACATTGTGATGAGAAAAATTCTGGAGCATTGTGCTGACAAGGGCCATGGAGCATTGTGATGACACGGTCATGGAACATTGTGATGACAGGAATTCTCGAGCATTGTGCTGAAAAGGGCATTGGAGCATTGTGATGACATGGTTATGGAACAATGTGATGAGAAGAATTCCGGAGCATTGTGATGACAAGTGCCATGGAGCATTGTGATGACACGGTCATGGAACATTGTGATGAGAAGAATTCTGGAGCATTGTGCTGACAAGGGCCATGGAACATTGTGATGACACGGCCATGGAACATTGTGATGACAAGAATTCTGGAGCATTGTGCTGACAAGGGCCATGGAGCATTGTGATGATACGGTCATGGAACATTGTGATGACAAGAATTCTGGAGCATTGTGATGACAATGGCCATGGAGCATTGTGATGACACGGTAAGGAACATTGTGATGACAAGAATTCTGGAGCATTGTGATGACAAGGGCCATGGAGCATTGTGATGACACGGTCATGGAACATTGTGATGACAAGAATTCTGGAGCATTGTGCGGACAAGGGCCATGGAGCATGGTGATGACACGGTCATGGAACATTGTGATGACAAGAATTCTGGAGCATTGTGCTGACAAGGGCCATGGAGCATTGTGATGATATGGTCATGGAACATTGTGATAACAAGAATTCTGGAGCATTGTGATGACAATGGCCATGGAGCATTGTGATGACACGGTAAGGAACATTGTGATGACAAGAATTCTGGAGCATTGTGATGACAAGTGCCATGGAGCATTGTGATGACACGGTCATGGAACATTGTGATGACAAGAATTCTGAAGCATTGTGATGACAAGGGCCATGGAGCATTGTGATGACACGGTCATGGAACATTGTGATGAGAAGAATTCTGGAGCATTGTGCAGACAAGGGCCATGGAGCATTGTGATGACACGGTCATGGAACATTGTGATGAGAAAAATTCTGGAGCATTGTGCTGACAAGGGCCATGGAGCATTGTGATGACACGGTCATGGAACATTGTGATGACAGGAATTCTGGAGCATTGTGCTGAAAAGGGCCATGGAGCATTGTGATGACATGGTTATGGAACAATGTGATGAGAAGAATTCCGGAGCATTGTGATGACAAGGGCCATGGAGCATTGTGATGACACGGTCATGGAACATTGTGATGAGAAGAATTCTGCAGCATTGTGCTGACAAGGGCCATGGAGCATTGTGATGACATGGTCAAGGAATATTGCGATGACAAGATTGCTGGAGCATTGTGATGAAAGGGCATGGAGCATTGTGATTAAAGGTGACAAGGAACATTATGATGATATGGGCAGAGAACTCTGTGGTGACAGTGGTCATGGAGTATTGTGACAAAAATTGTCATGGAACATTGTGCTGACAAGGGCCATGGAGCATTGTGATGACACGGTCATGTAACATTGTGATGACAAGAATTCTGGATATTGTGCTGACAAGGGCCATGGAGCATTGTGATGACACGGTCATGGAACATTGTGATGACAGGAATTCTGGAGCACTGTGCTGACAAGGGCCATGGAGCATTGTGATGACATGGTTATGGAACAATGTGATGAGAAGAATTCCGGAGCATTGTGATGACAAGTGCCATGGAGCATTGTGATGACACGGTCATGGAACATTGTGATGAGAAGAATTCTGGAGCATTGTGCTGACAAGGGCCATGGAGCATTATGATGACATGGTTATGGAACAATGTGATGAGAAGAATTCCGGAGCATTGTGATGACAAGTGCCATGGAGCATTGTGATGACACGGTCATGGAACATTGTGATGAGAAGAATTCTGGAGCATTGTGCTGACAAGGGCCATGGAGCATTGTGATGACATGGTTATGGAACAATGTGATGAGAAGAATTCCGGAGCATTGTGATGACAAGTGCCATGGAGCATTGTGATGACACGGTCATGGAACATTGTGATGAGAAGAATTCTGGAGCATTGTGCTGACAAGGGCCATGGAACATTGTGATGACACGGCCATGGAATATTGTGATGACAAGAATTCTGGAGCATTGTGATGACAATGGCCATGGAGCATTGTGATGACACGGTATGGAACATTGTGATGACAAGAATTCTGGAGCATTTTGATGCCAATGCCATGGAGCATTGTGATGACACGGTCATGGAACATTGTGATGACAAGAATTCTGGAGCATTGTGCGGACAAGGGCCATGGAGCATTGTGATGACACGGTCATGGAACATTGTGATGAGAAGAATTCTGGAGCATTGTGCTGACAAGGGCCATGGAGCATTGTGATGACACGGTCATGGAACATTGTGATGACAGGAATTCTGGAGCATTGTGCTGAAAACGGCCATGGAGCATTGTGATGACACGGTCATGGAACAATATGATGAGAAGAATTCCGGAGCATTGTGATGACAAGGGCCATGAAGAATTGTCATGACATGGTCATGGAACATTGTGATGAAAAGAATTCTGGAGCATTGTGCTGACAAGGGCCATGGAGCATTGTGATGACACGGCCATGGAACATTTTGATGACAAGAATTCTGGAGCATTGTGATGACAATGGCCATGGAGCATTGTGATGACACGGTCATGGAACATTGTGATGAGAAGAATTCTGGATCATTGTCATGACAAGAGCCATGGAGCATTGTGATGACACGGTCATGGAACATTGTGATGACAAGAATTCTGGAGCATTGTGATGACAAGGGCCATGGAGCATTGTGATGAACGGGCCATGGAACATTGTGATGACAAGAATTCGGGAGCATTGTGTTGACAATGGACATGGAACATTGTGATGACATGGTCATGGAACATTGTGATGAAAAGAATTCTGGAGCATTGTGCTGACAAGGGCCATGGAGCATTGTGATGACACGGCCATGGAACATTTTGATGACAAGAATTCTGGAGCATTGTGATGACAATGGCCATGGAGCATTGTGATGACACGGTCATGGAACATTGTGATGAGAAGAATTCTGGATCATTGTCATGACAAGAGCCATGGAGCATTGTGATGACACGGTCATGGAACATTGTGATGACAAGAATTCTGGAGCATTGTGATGACAATGGCCATGGAGCATTGTGATGACACGGTAAGGAACATTGTGATGACAAGAATTCTGGAGCATTGTGATGACAAGGGCCATGGAGCATTGTGATGACACGGTCATGGAACATTGTGATGACAAGAATTCTGGAGCATTGTGCGGACAAGGGCCATGGAGCATGGTGATGACACGGTCATGGAACATTGTGATGACAAGAATTCTGGAGCATTGTGCTGACAAGGGCCATGGAGCATTGTGATGATATGGTCATGGAACATTGTGATAACAAGAATTCTGGAGCATTGTGATGACAATGGCCATGGAGCATTGTGATGACACGGTAAGGAACATTGTGATGACAAGAATTCTGGAGCATTGTGATGACAAGGGCCATGGAGCATTGTGATGACACGGTCATGGAACATTGTGATGACAAGAATTCTGAAGCATTGTGATAACAAGGGCCATGGAGCATTGTGATGACACGGTCATGGAACATTGTGATGAGAAGAATTCTGGAGCATTGTGCAGACAAGGGCCATGGAGCATTGTGATGACACGGTCATGGAACATTGTGATGAGAAAAATTCTGGAGCATTGTGCTGACAAGGGCCATGGAGCATTGTGATGACACGGTCATGGAACATTGTGATGACAGGAATTCTGGAGCATTGTGCTGAAAAGTGCCATGGAGCATTGTGATGACATGGTTATGGAACAATGTGATGAGAAGAATTCCGGAGCATTGTGATGACAAGGGCCATGGAGCATTGTGATGACACGGTCATGGAACATTGTGATGAGAAGAATTCTGCAGCATTGTGCTGACAAGGGCCATGGAGCATTGTGATGACATGGTCAAGGAATATTGCGATGACAAGATTTCTGGAGCATTGTGATGAAAGGGCATGGAGCATTGTGATTAAAGGTGACAAGGAACATTATGATGATATGGGCAGAGAACTCTGTGGTGACAGTGGTCATGGAGTATTGTGACAAAAATTGTCATGGAACATTGTGCTGACAAGGGCCATGGAGCATTGTGATGACACGGTCATGTAACATTGTGATGACAAGAATTCTGGACATTGTGCTGACAAGGGCCATGGAGCATTGTGATGACACGGTCATGGAACATTGTGATGACAGGAATTCTGGAGCACTGTGCTGACAAGGGCCATGGAGCATTGTGATGACATGGTTATGGAACAATGTGATGAGAAGAATTCCGGAGCATTGTGATGACAAGTGCCATGGAGCATTGTGATGACACGGTCATGGAACATTGTGATGAGAAGAATTCTGGAGCATTGTGCTGACAAGGGCCATGGAGCATTGTGATGACATGGTTATGGAACAATGTGATGAGAAGAATTCCGGAGCATTGTGATGACAAGTGCCATGGAGCATTGTGATGACACGTTCATGGAACATTGTGATGAGAAGAATTCTGGAGCATTGTGCTGACAAGGGCCATGGAGCATTGTGATGACATGGTTATGGAACAATGTGATGAGAAGAATTCCGGAGCATTGTGATGACAAGTGCCATGGAGCATTGTGATGACACGGTCATGGAACATTGTGATGAGAAGAATTCTGGAGCATTGTGCTGACAAGGGCCATGGAACATTGTGATGACACGGCCATGGAACATTGTGATGACAAGAATTCTGGAGCATTGTGATGACAATGGCCATGGAGCATTGTGATGACACGGTATGGAACATTGTGATGACAAGAATTCTGGAGCATTGTGATGACAAGTGCCATGGAGCATTGTGATGACACGGTCATGGAACATTGTGATGACAAGAATTCTGGAGCATTGTGCGGACAAGGGCCATGGAGCATTGTGATGACACGGTCATGGAACATTGTGATGAGAAGAATTCTGGAGCATTGTGCTGACAAGGGCCATGGAGCATTGTGATGACACGGTCATGGAACATTGTGATGACAGGAATTCTGGAGCATTGTGCTGAAAACGGCCATGGAGCATTGTGATGACACTGTCATGGAACAATATGATGAGAAGAATTCCGGAGCATTGTGATGACAAGGGCCATGAAGAATTGTCATGACATGGTCATGGAACATTGTGATGAAAAGAATTCTGGAGCATTGTGCTGACAAGGGCCATGGAGCATTGTGATGACACGGCCATGGAACATTTTGATGACAAGAATTCTGGAGCATTGTGATGACAATGGCCATGGAGCATTGTGATGACACGGTCATGGAACATTGTGATGAGAAGAATTCTGGATCATTGTCATGACAAGAGCCATGGAGCATTGTGATGACACGGTCATGGAACATTGTGATGACAAGAATTCTGGAGCATTGTGATGACAAGGGCCATGGAGCATTGTGATGAACGGGCCATGGAACATTGTGATGACAAGAATTCGGGAGCATTGTGTTGACAATGGACATGGAACATTGTGATGACATGGTCATGGAACATTGTGATGAAAAGAATTCTGGAGCATTGTGCTGAGAAGGGCCATGGAGCATTGTGATGACACGGCCATGGAACATTTTGATGACAAGAATTCTGGAGCATTGTGATGACAATGGCCATGGAGCATTGTGATGACACGGTCATGGAACATTGTGATGAGAAGAATTCTGGATCATTGTCATGACAAGAGCCATGGAGCATTGTGATGACACGGTCATGGAACATTGTGATGACAAGAATTCTGGAGCATTGTGATGACAATGGCCATGGAGCATTGTGATGACACGGTAAGGAACATTGTGATGAGAAGAATTCTGGAGCATTGTGATGACAAGGGCCATGGAGCATTGTGATGACACGGTCATGGAACATTGTGATGACAAGAATTCTGGAGCATTGTGCGGACAAGGGCCATGGAGCATGGTGATGACACGGTCATGGAACATTGTGATGACAAGAATTCTGGAGCATTGTGCTGACAAGGGCCATGGAGCATTGTGATGATATGGACATGGAACATTGTGATAACAAGAATTCTGGAGCATTGTGATGACAATGGCCATGGAGCATTGTGATGACACGGTAAGGAACATTGTGATGACAAGAATTCTGGAGCATTGTGATGACAAGGGCCATGGAGCATTGTGATGACACGGTCATGGAACATTGTGATGACAAGAATTCTGAAGCATTGTGATAACAAGGGCCATGGAGCATTGTGATGACACGGTCATGGAACATTGTGATGAGAAGAATTCTGGAGCATTGTGCAGACAAGGGCCATGGAGCATTGTGATGACACGGTCATGGAACATTGTGATGAGAAAAATTCTGGAGCATTGTGCTGACAAGGGCCATGGAGCATTGTGATGACACGGTCATGGAACATTGTGATGACAGGAATTCTGGAGCATTGTGCTGAAAAGGGCCATGGAGCATTGTGATGACATGGTTATGGAACAATGTGATGAGAAGAATTCCGGAGCATTGTGATGACAAGGGCCATGGAGCATTGTGATGACACGGTCATGGAACATTGTGATGAGAAGAATTCTGCAGCATTGTGCTGACAAGGGCCATGGAGCATTGTGATGACATGGTCAAGGAATATTGCGATGACAAGATTTCTGGAGCATTGTGATGAAAGGGCATGGAGCATTGTGATTAAAGGTGACAAGGAACATTATGATGATATGGGCAGAGAACTCTGTGGTGACAGTGGTCATGGAGTATTGTGACAAAAATTGTCATGGAACATTGTGCTGACAAGGGCCATGGAGCATTGTGATGACACGGTCATGTAACATTGTGATGACAAGAATTCTGGACATTGTGCTGACAAGGGCCATGGAGCATTGTGATGACACGGTCATGGAACATTGTGATGACAGGAATTCTGGAGCACTGTGCTGACAAGGGCCATGGAGCATTGTGATGACATGGTTATGGAACAATGTGATGAGAAGAATTCCGGAGCATTGTGATGACAAGTGCCATGGAGCATTGTGATGACACGGTCATGGAACATTGTGATGAGAAGTATTCTGGAGCATTGTGCTGACAAGGGCCATGGAGCATTGTGATGACACGGTCATGGAACATTGTGATGACAGGAATTCTGGAGCATTGTGCTGAAAACGGCCATGGAGCATTGTGATGACACTGTCATGGAACAATATGATGAGAAGAATTCCGGAGCATTGTGATGACAAGGGCCATGAAGAATTGTCATGACATGGTCATGGAACATTGTGATGAAAAGAATTCTGGAGCATTGTGCTGACAAGGGCCATGGAGCATTGTGATGACACGGCCATGGAACATTTTGATGACAAGAATTCTGGAGCATTGTGATGACAATGGCCATGGAGCATTGTGATGACACGGTCATGGAACATTGTGATGAGAAGAATTCTGGATCATTGTCATGACAAGAGCCATGGAGCATTGTGATGACACGGTCATGGAACATTGTGATGACAAGAATTCTGGAGCATTGTGATGACAAGGGCCATGGAGCATTGTGATGAACGGGCCATGGAACATTGTGATGACAAGAATTCGGGAGCATTGTGTTGACAATGGACATGGAACATTGTGATGACATGGTCATGGAACATTGTGATGAAAAGAATTCTGGAGCATTGTGCTGAGAAGGGCCATGGAGCATTGTGATGACACGGCCATGGAACATTTTGATGACAAGAATTCTGGAGCATTGTGATGACAATGGCCATGGAGCATTGTGATGACACGGTCATGGAACATTGTGATGAGAAGAATTCTGGATCATTGTCATGACAAGAGCCATGGAGCATTGTGATGACACGGTCATGGAACATTGTGATGACAAGAATTCTGGAGCATTGTGATGACAATGGCCATGGAGCATTGTGATGACACGGTAAGGAACATTGTGATGAGAAGAATTCTGGAGCATTGTGATGACAAGGGCCATGGAGCATTGTGATGACACGGTCATGGAACATTGTGATGACAAGAATTCTGGAGCATTGTGCGGACAAGGGCCATGGAGCATGGTGATGACACGGTCATGGAACATTGTGATGACAAGAATTCTGGAGCATTGTGCTGACAAGGGCCATGGAGCATTGTGATGATATGGACATGGAACATTGTGATAACAAGAATTCTGGAGCATTGTGATGACAATGGCCATGGAGCATTGTGATGACACGGTAAGGAACATTGTGATGACAAGAATTCTGGAGCATTGTGATGACAAGGGCCATGGAGCATTGTGATGACACGGTCATGGAACATTGTGATGACAAGAATTCTGAAGCATTGTGATAACAAGGGCCATGGAGCATTGTGATGACACGGTCATGGAACATTGTGATGAGAAGAATTCTGGAGCATTGTGCAGACAAGGGCCATGGAGCATTGTGATGACACGGTCATGGAACATTGTGATGAGAAAAATTCTGGAGCATTGTGCTGACAAGGGCCATGGAGCATTGTGATGACACGGTCATGGAACATTGTGATGACAGGAATTCTGGAGCATTGTGCTGAAAAGGGCCATGGAGCATTGTGATGACATGGTTATGGAACAATGTGATGAGAAGAATTCCGGAGCATTGTGATGACAAGGGCCATGGAGCATTGTGATGACACGGTCATGGAACATTGTGATGAGAAGAATTCTGCAGCATTGTGCTGACAAGGGCCATGGAGCATTGTGATGACATGGTCAAGGAATATTGCGATGACAAGATTTCTGGAGCATTGTGATGAAAGGGCATGGAGCATTGTGATTAAAGGTGACAAGGAACATTATGATGATATGGGCAGAGAACTCTGTGGTGACAGTGGTCATGGAGTATTGTGACAAAAATTGTCATGGAACATTGTGCTGACAAGGGCCATGGAGCATTGTGATGACACGGTCATGTAACATTGTGATGACAAGAATTCTGGACATTGTGCTGACAAGGGCCATGGAGCATTGTGATGACACGGTCATGGAACATTGTGATGACAGGAATTCTGGAGCACTGTGCTGACAAGGGCCATGGAGCATTGTGATGACATGGTTATGGAACAATGTGATGAGAAGAATTCCGGAGCATTGTGATGACAAGTGCCATGGAGCATTGTGATGACACGGTCATGGAACATTGTGATGAGAAGAATTCTGGAGCATTGTGCTGACAAGGGCCATGGAGCATTGTGATGACATGGTTATGGAACAATGTGATGAGCAGAATTCCGGAGCATTGTGATGACAAGTGCCATGGAGCATTGTGATGACACGGTCATGGAACATTGTGATGAGAAGAATTCTGGAGCATTGTGCTGACAAGGGCCATGGAGCATTGTGATGACATGGTTATGGAACAATGTGATGAGAAGAATTCCGGAGCATTGTGATGACAAGTGCCATGGAGCATTGTGATGACACGGTCATGGAACATTGTGATGAGAAGAATTCTGGAGCATTGTGCTGACAAGGGCCATGGAACATTGTGATGACACGGCCATGGAACATTGTGATGACAAGAATTCTGGAGCATTGTGATGACAATGGCCATGGAGCATTGTGATGACACGGTATGGAACATTGTGATGACAAGAATTCTGGAGCATTGTGATGACAAGTGCCATGGAGCATTGTGATGACACGGTCATGGAACATTGTGATGACAAGAATTCTGGAGCATTGTGCGGACAAGGGCCATGGAGCATTGTGATGACACGGTCATGGAACATTGTGATGAGAAGAATTCTGGAGCATTGTGCTGACAAGGGCCATGGAGCATTGTGATGACACGGTCATGGAACATTGTGATGACAGGAATTCTGGAGCATTGTGCTGAAAACGGCCATGGAGCATTGTGATGACACGGTATGGAACATTGTGATGACAAGAATTCTGGAGCATTGTGATGACAAGTGCCATGGAGCATTGTGATGACACGGTCATGGAACATTGTGATGACAAGAATTCTGGAGCATTGTGATGACAAGTGCCATGGAGCATTGTGATGACACGGTCATGGAACATTGTGATGACAAGAATTCTGGAGCATTGTGCGGACAAGGGCCATGGAGCATTGTGATGACACGGTCATGGAACATTGTGATGAGAAGAATTCTGGAGCATTGTGCTGACAAGGGCCATGGAGCATTGTGATGACACGGTCATGGAACATTGTGATGACAGGAATTCTGGAGCATTGTGCTGAAAACGGCCATGGAGCATTGTGATGACACGGTCATGGAACAATATGATGAGAAGAATTCTGGAGCATTGTGCTGAAAAGGGCCATGGAGCATTGTGATGACACGGCCATGGAACATTTTGATGACAAGAATTCTGGAGCATTGTGATGACAATGGCCATGGAGCATTGTGATGACACGGTCATGGAACATTGTGATGAGAAGAATTCTGGATCATTGTCATGACAAGAGCCATGGAGCATTGTGATGACACGGTCATGGAACATTGTGATGACAAGAATTCTGGAGCATTGTGATGACAAGGGCCATGGAGCATTGTGATGAACGGGCCATGGAACATTGTGATGACAAGAATTCGGGAGCATTGTGTTGACAATGGACATGGAACATTGTGATGACATGGTCATGGAACATTGTGATGAGAAGAATTCTGGAGCATTCTCATGACAAGGGCCATGGAGCATTGTGATGACACGGTCATGGAATATTGTGATGACAAGTATTCTGGAGCATTGTGCTGACAAGGGCCATGGAGCATTGTGATGATACGGTTATGGAACATTGTGATGACAAGAATTCTGGAGAATTGTGCTGACAAGGGCCATGGAGCATTGTGATGACACGGTCATGGAGCATTGTGATGAGAAGAATTCTGGAGCATTGTGCGGACAAGGGCCATGGAGCATTGTGATGACACGGTAATGGAACATTGTGATGAGAAGAATTCTGGAGCATTGTGCTGACAAGGGCCATGGAGCATTGTGATGACACGGTCATGGAATATTGTGATGAGAAAAATTCTGGAGCATTGTGCTGACAAGGGCCATGGAGCATTGTGATGACACGGTCATGGAACATTGTGATGACAGGAATTCTGGAGCATTGTGCTGAAAAGGGCATTGGAGCATTGTGATGACATGGTTATGGAACAATGTGATGAGAAGAATTCCGGAGCATTGTGATGACAAGTGCCATGGAGCATTGTGATGACACGGTCATGGAACATTGTGATGAGAAGAATTCTGGAGCATTGTGCTGACAATGGCCATGGAACATTGTGATGACACGGCCATGGAACATTGTGATGACAAGAATTCTGGAGCATTGTGATGACAATGGCCATGGAGCATTGTGATGACACGGTATGGAACATTGTGATGACAAGAATTCTGGAGCATTGTGATGACAAGGGCCATGGAGCATTGTGATGACACGGTCATGGAACAATATGATGAGAAGAATTCTGGAGCATTGTGCGGATAAGGGCCATGGAGCATTGTGATGACACGGTCATGGAACATTGTGATGAGAAGAATTCTGGAGCATTGTGCTGACAAGGGCCATGGAGCAATGTGATGACACGGTCATGGAACATTGTGATGACAGGAATTCTGGAGCATTGTGCTGAAAACGGCCATGGAGCATTGTGATGACACGGTCATGGAACAATATGATGAGAAGAATTCTGGAGCATTGTGCTGACAAGGGCCATGGAGCATTGTGATGACACGGCCATGGAACATTTTGATGACAAGAATTCTGGAGCATTGTGATGACAATGGCCATGGAGCATTGTGATGACACGGTCATGGAACATTGTGATGAGAAGAATTCTGGATCATTGTCATGACAAGAGCCATGGAGCATTGTGATGACACGGTCATGGAACATTGTGATGACAAGAATTCTGGAGCATTGTGATGACAAGGGCCATGGAGCATTGTGATGAACGGGCCATGGAACATTGTGATGACAAGAATTCGGGAGCATTGTGTTGACAATGGACATGGAACATTGTGATGACATGGTCATGGAACATTGTGATGAGAAGAATTCTGGAGCATTCTCATGACAAGGGCCATGGAGCATTGTGATGACACGGTCATGGAATATTGTGATGACAAGTATTCTGGAGCATTGTGCTGACAAGGGCCATGGAGCATTGTGATGACACGGTTATGGAACATTGTGATGACAAGAATTCTGGAGAATTGTGCTGACAAGGGCCATGGAGCATTGTGATGACACGGTCATGGAGCATTGTGATGAGAAGAATTCTGGAGCATTGTGCGGACAAGGGCCATGGAGCATTGTGATGACACGGTAATGGAACATTGTGATGAGAAGAATTCTGGAGCATTGTGCTGACAAGGGCCATGGAGCATTGTGATGACACGGTCATGGAATATTGTGATGAGAAAAATTCTGGAGCATTGTGCTGACAAGGGCCATGGAGCATTGTGATGACACGGTCATGGAACATTGTGATGACAGGAATTCTGGAGCATTGTGCTGAAAAGGGCATTGGAGCATTGTGATGACATGGTTATGGAACAATGTGATGAGAAGAATTCCGGAGCATTGTGATGACAAGTGCCATGGAGCATTGTGATGACACGGTCATGGAACATTGTGATGAGAAGAATTCTGGAGCATTGTGCTGACAAGGGCCATGGAACATTGTGATGACACGGCCATGGAACATTGTGATGACAAGAATTCTGGAGCATTGTGATGACAATGGCCATGGAGCATTGTGATGACACGGTATGGAACATTGTGATGACAAGAATTCTGGAGCATTGTGATGACAAGGGCCATGGAGCATTGTGATGACACGGTCATGGAACAATATGATGAGAAGAATTCCGGAGCATTGTGATGACAAGGGCCATGGAGAATTGTCATGACATGGTCATGGAACATTGTGATGAAAAGAATTCTGGAGCATTGTGCTGACAAGGGCCATGGAGCATTGTGATGACACGGCCATGGAACATTTTGATGACAAGAATTCTGGAGCATTGTGATGACAATGGCCATGGAGCATTGTGATGACACGGTCATGGAACATTGTGATGAGAAGAATTCTGGATCATTGTCATGACAAGAGCCATGGAGCATTGTGATGACACGGTCATGGAACATTGTGATGACAAGAATTCTGCAGCATTGTGATGACAAGGGCCATGGAGCATTGTGATGACACGGTCATGGAACATTGTGATGACAAGAATTCTGGAGCATTGTGCTGACAAGTGCCATGGAGCATTGTGATGAAAGGGCCATGGATCATTGTGATGACAAGAATTCGGGAGCATTTTGTTGACAATGGACATGGAACATTGTGATGACATGGTCATGGAACATTGTGATGAGAAGAATTCTGGAGCATTCTCATGACAAGGGCCATGGAGCATTGTGATGACACGGTCATGGATCATTGTGATGAGAAGAATTCTGGAGCATTGTGCTGACAAGGGCCATGGAGCATTGTGATGACACGGTCATGGAACATTGTGATGACAAGAATTCTGGAGCATTGTGCTGACAAGGGCCATGGAGCATTGTGATGACATGGTCAAGGAACATTGCGATGACAAGATTTCTGGAGCATTGTGATGAAAGGGCATGGAGCATTGTGATTAAAGGTGACAAGGAACATTATGATGATATGGGCAGAGAACTCTGTGATGACAGAGGTCATGGAGTATTGTGACAAAAATTGTCATGGTACATTGTGCTGACAAGGGCCATGGAGCATTGGGATGACACGGTCATGGAAGATTGTGATGACAAGAATTGTGGAGCATTATGATCACAAGCGCCATGGAGCATTGTGATGACACGATCATGGAACATTGTGATGACAGGAATTCTGGAGCATTGTGCTGAAAAGGGCCATGGAGCATTGTGATGACACGGTCATGGAACAATGTGATGAGAAGAATTCTGGAGCATTGTGCTGACAGGGCCATGGAGCATTGTGATGACACGTTCATGGAACATTGTGATGACAAGAATTCCGGAGCATTGTGATGACAAGGGCCATGGAGCATTGTGATGACACGGTCATGGAACATTGTGATGACAGGAATTCTGGAGCATTGTGCTGAAAAGGGCCATGGAGCATTGTGATGACATGGTTATGGAACAATGTGATGAGAAGAATTCCGGAGCATTGTGATGACAAGTGCCATGGAGCATTGTGATGACAGGGTCATGGAACATTGTGATGAGAAGAATTCTGCAGCATTGTGCTGACAAGGGCCATGGAGCATTGTGATGACACGGTCATGGAACATTGTGATGACAAGAATTCTGGAGCATTGTCATGACAATGGCCATGGAGCATTGTGATGACACGGTATGGAACATTGTGATGACAAGAATTCTGGAGCATTGTGATGACAAGTGCCATGGAGCATTGTGATGACATGGTCATGGAACATTGTGATGACAAGAATTCTGGAGCATTGTGCTGACAAGGGCCATGGAGCATTGTGATGATACGGTCATGGAACATTGTGATGACAAGAATTCTGGAGCATTGTGATGACAAGGGTCATGGAGCATTGTGATGATATGGTCAAGGAACATTGCAATGACAAGATTTCTGGAGCATTGTGATGAAAGGGCATGGAGCATTGTGATTAAAGGTGACAAGGAACATTATGATGATATGGGCAGAGAACTCTGTGGTGACAGTGGTGATGGAGTATTGTGACAAAAATTGTCATGGAACATTGTGCTGACAAGGGCCATGGAGCATTGTGATGACACGGTCATGGAACATTGTGATGACAAGAATTCTGGAGCATTGTGCCGACAAGGGCCATGGAGCATTGTGATGACACGGCCATGGAACATTTTGATGACAAGAATTCGGGAGCATTGTGTTGACAATGGCCATGGAACATTGTGATGACATGGTCATGGAACATTGTGATGAGAAGAATTCTGGAGCATTGTCATGACAAGGGCCATGGAGCATTGTGATGACACGGTCATGGAACATTGTGATGACAAGAATTCTGGAGCATTGTGCTGACAAGGGCCATGGAGCATTGTGATGACACGGTCATGGAACATTGTGATGACAAGAATTCTGGAGCATTGTGCTGACAAGGGCCATGGAGCATTGTGATGACACGTTCATTGAACATTGTGATGACAAGAATTCTGGAGCATTGTGATGACAAGGGCCATGGAGCATTGTGATGACACGGTCATGGAACATTGTGATGACCAGAATTCCGGAGCATTGTGCGGACAAGGGCCATGGAGCATTGTGATGACACGGTCATGGAACATTGTGATGAGAAGAATTCTGGAGCATTGTGCTGACAAGGGCCATGGAGCATTGCTATGATACGGTCATGGAACATTGTGATGACAGGAATTCTGGAGCATTGTGCTGAAAAGGGCCATGGAGCATTGTGATGACATGGTTATGGAACAATGTGATGAGAAGAATTCCGGAGCATTGTGATGACAAGGGCCATGGAGCATTGTGATGACACGGTCATGGAACATTGTGATGAAAAGAATTCTGGAGCATTGTGCTGACAAGGGCCATGGAGAATTGTCATGACATGGTCATGGAACATTGTGATGAAAAGAATTCTGGAGCATTGTGCTGACAAGGGCCATGGAGCATTGTGATGACACGGCCATGGAACATTTTGATGACAAGAATTCTGGAGCATTGTGATGACAATGGCCATGGAGCATTGTGATGACACGGTCATGGAACATTGTGATGAGAAGAATTCTGGATCATTGTCATGACAAGAGCCATGGAGCATTGTGATGACACGGTCATGGATCATTGTGATGACAAGAATTCTGGAGCATTGTGATGACAATGGCCATGGAGGATTGTGATGACACGGTCATGGAACATTGTGATGACAAGAATTCTGGAGCATTGTGCTGACAAGGGCCATGGAGCATTGTGATGAAAGGGCCATGGAACATTGTAATGACAAGAATTCGGGAGCATTGTGTTGACAATGGACATGGAACATTGTGATGACATGGTCATGGAACATTGTGATGAGAAGAATTCTGGAGCATTCTCATGACAAGGGCCATGGAGCATTGTGATGACACGGTCATGGAATATTGTGATGACAAGAATTCTGGAGCATTGTGCTGACAAGGGCCATGGAGCATTGTGATGACACGGTCATGGAACATTGTGATGAGAAGAATTCTGGAGCATTGTGCTGACAAGGGCCATGGAGCATTGTGATGATACGGTCATGGAACATTGTGATGACAAGAATTCTGGAGCATTGTGATGACAACGGCCAGTGGAGCATTGTGATGACACGGTAAGGAACATTGTGATGACAAGAATTCTGGAGCATTGTGATGACAAGGGCCATGGAGCATTGTGATGACACGGTCATGGAACATTGTGATGACAAGAATTCTGAAGCATTGTGATGACAAGGGCCATGGAGCATTGTGATGACACGGTCATGGAACATTGTGATGAGAAGAATTCTGGAGCATTGTGCTGACAAGGGCCATGGAGCATTGTGATGACACGGTCATAGAACATTGTGATGACAGGAATTCTGGAGCATTGTGCTGAAAAGGGCATTGGAGCATTGTGATGACATGGTTATGGAACAATGTGATGAGAAGAATTCCGGAGCATTGTGATGACAAGCGCCATGGAGCATTGTGATGACACGGTCATGGAACATTGTGATGAGAAGAATTCTGGAGCATTGTGCTGACAAGGGCCATGGAACATTGTGATGACACGGCCATGGAACATTGTGATGACAAGAATTCTGGAGCATTGTGCTGACAAGGGCCATGGAGCATTGTGATGATACGGTCATGGAACATTGTGATGACAAGAATTCTGGAGCATTGTGATGACAATGGCCATGGAGCATTGTGATGACACGGTAAGGAACATTGTGATGACAAGAATTCTGGAGCATTATGATGACAAGGGCCATGGAGCATTGTGATGACACGGTCATGGAACATTGTGATGACAGGAATTCTGGAGCATTGTGCTGAAAAGGGCCATGGAGCATTGTGATGACACGGTCATGGAACATTGTGAAGAGAAGAATTCTGGAGCATTGGGCTGACAAGGGCCATGGAGCATTGTGATGACACGGTCATGGAACATTGTGATGACAGGAATTCTGGAGCATTGTGCTGAAAAGGGCCATGGAGCATTGTGATGACACGGTCATGGAACAATATGATGAGAAGAATTCCGGAGCATTGTGATGACAAGGGCCATGAAGAATTGTCATGACATGGTCATGGAACATTGTGATGAAAAGAATTCTGGAGCATTGTGCTGACAAGGGCCATGGAGCATTGTGATGACACGGCCATGGAACATTTTGATGACAAGAATTCTGGAGCATTGTGATGACAATGGCCATGGAGCATTGTGATGACACGGTCATGGAACATTGTGATGAGAAGAATTCTGGATCATTGTCATGACAAGAGCCATGGAGAATTGTGATGACACGGTCATGGAACATTGTGATGACAAGAATTCTGGAGCATTGTGATGACAAGGGCCATGGAGCATTGTGATGACACGGTCATGGAACATTGTGATGACAAGAATTCTGGAGCATTGTGCTGACAAGGGCCATGGAGCATTGTGATGAAAGGGCCATGGAACATTGTGATGACAAGAATTCGGGAGCATTGTGTTGACAATGGACATGGAACATTGTGATGACATGGTCATGGAACATTGTGATGAGAAGAATTCTGGAGCATTCTCATGACAAGGGCCATGGAGCATTGTGATGACACGGTCATGGAATATTGTGATGACAAGTATTCTGGAGCATTGTGCTGACAAGGGCCATGGAGCATTGTGATGACACGGTTATGGAACATTGTGATGACAAGAATTCTGCAGCATTGTGCTGACAAGGGCCATGGAGCATTGTGATGACACGGTCATGGAGCATTGTGATGAGAAGAATTCTGGAGCATTGTGCGGACAAGGGCCATGGAGCATTGTGATGACACGGTCATGGAACATTGTGATGAGAAGAATTCTGGAGCATTGTGCTGACAAGGGCCATGGAGCATTGTGATGACACGGTCATGGAACATTGTGATGAGAAAAATTCTGGAGCATTGTGCTGACAAGGGCCATGGAGCATTGTGATGACACGGTCATGGAACATTGTGATGACAGGAATTCTGGAGCATTGTGCTGAAAAGTGCATTGGAGCATTGTGATGACATGGTTATGGAACAATGTGATGAGAAGAATTCCGGAGCATTGTGATGACAAGTGCCATGGAGCATTGTGATGACACGGTCATGGAACATTGTGATGAGAAGAATTCTGGAGCATTGTGCTGACAAGGGCCATGGAACATTGTGATGACACGGCCATGGAACATTGTGATGACAAGAATTCTGGAGCATTGTGATGACAATGGCCATGGAGCATTGTGATGACACGGTATGGAACATTGTGATGACAAGAATTCTGGAGCATTGTGATGACAAGTGCCATGGAGCATTGTGATGACACGGTCATGGAACAATATGATGAGAAGAATTCCGGAGCATTGTGATGACAAGGGCCATGGAGAATTGTCATGACATGGTCATGGAACATTGTGATGAAAAGAATTCTGGAGCATTGTGCTGACAAGGGCCATGGAGCATTGTGATGACACGGCCATGGAACATTTTGATGACAAGAATTCTGGAGCATTGTGATGACAATGGCCATGGAGCATTCTGATGACACGGTCATGGAACATTGTGATGAGAAGAATTCTGGATCATTGTCATGACAAGAGCCATGGAGCATTGTGATGACACGGTCATGGAACATTGTGATGACAAGAATTCTGGAGCATTGTGCTGACAAGGGCCATGGAGCATTGTGATGACACGGTCATGGAACATTGTGATGAGAAGAATTCTGGAGCATTGTGCGGACAAGGGCCATGGAGCATTGTGATGACACGGTCATGGAACATTGTGATGACAAGAATTCTGGAGCATTGTGCTGACAAGGGCCATGGAGCATTGTGATGACATGGTCAAGGAACATTGCGATGACAAGATTTCTGGAGCATTGTGATGAAAGTGCATGGAGCACTGTGATTAAAGTGACAAGGAACATTATGATGATATGGACAGAGAACTCTGTGATGACAGTGGTCATGGAGTATTGTGACAAAAATTGTCATGGTACATTGTGCTGACATGGGCCATGGAGCATTGTGATGACACGGTCATGGAAGATTGTGATGACAAGAATTGTGGAGCATTATGATGACAAGCGCCATGGAGCATTGTGATGACACGATCATGGAACATTGTGATGACAGGAATTCTGGCGCATTGTGCTGAAAAGGGCCATGGAGCATTGTGATGACACGGTCATGGAACAATGTGATGAGAAGAATTCCGGAGCATTGTGCTGACAAGGGCCATGGAGCATTGTGATGACACGTTCATGGAACATTGTGATGACAAGAATTCCGGAGCATTGTGATGACAAGGGCCATGGAGCATTGTGATGACACGGTCATGGAACATTGTGATGACAAGAATTCCGGAGCATTGTGCGGACAAGGGCCATGGAGCATTGTGATGACACCGTCATGGAACATTGTGATGAGAAGAATTCTGGAGCATTGTGCTGACAAGAGCCATGGAGCATTGTGATGATACGGTCATGGAACATTGTGATGACAAGAATTCTGGAGCACGGTGATGACAATGGCCATGGAACATTGTGATGACACGGTATGGAACATTGTGATGACAAGACTTCTGGAGCATTGTGATGACAAGGTCCATGGAGCATTGTGATGACACGGTCATGGAACATTGTGATGACAGGAATTCTGGAGCATTGTGCTGAAAAGGGCCATGGAGCATTGTGATGACATGGTTATGGAACAATGTGATGAGAAGAATTCCGGAGCATTGTGATGACAAGGGCCATGGAGCATTGTGATGACAGGGTCATGGAACATTGTGATGAGAAGAATTCTGCAGCATTGTGCTGACAAGGGCCATGGAGCATTGTGATGACACGGTCATGGAACATTGTGATGACAAGAATTCTGGAGCATTGTCATGACAATGGCCATGGAGCATTGTGATGACACGGTATGGAACATTGTGATGACAAGTATTCTGGAGCATTGTGCTGACAAGTGCCATGGAGCATTGTGATGACACGGTCATGGAACATTGTGATGACAAGAATTCTGGAGCATTGTGATGACAAGGGTCATGGAGCATTGTGATGATATGGTCAAGGAACATTGCGATGACAAGATTTCTGGAGCATTGTGATGAAAGGGCATGGAGCATTGTGATTAAAGGTGACAAGGAACATTATGATGATATGGGCAGAGAACTCTGTGGTGACAGTGGTCATGGAGTATTGTGACAAAAATTGTCATGGAACATTGTGCTGACAAGGGCCATGGAGCATTGTGATGACACGATCATGGAACATTGTGATGACAGGAATTCTGGAGCATTGTGCTGAAAAGGGCCATGGAGCATTTTGATGACACGATCATGAAACCATGTGATGAGAAGAATTCCGGAGCATTGTGATGACAAGGGTCATGGAGCATTGTGATGATATGGTCAAGGAACATTGCAATGACAAGATTTCTGGAGCATTGTGATGAAAGGGCATGGAGCATTGTGATTAAAGGTGACAAGGAACATTATGATGATATGGGCAGAGAAGTCTGTGGTGACAGTGGTCATGGAGTATTGTGACAAAAATTGTCATGGAACATTGTGCTGACAAGGGCCATGGAGCATTGTGATGACACGGTCATGGAACATTGTGATGACAAGAATTCTGGAGCATTGTGCCGACAAGGGCCATGGAGCATTGTGATGACACGGCCATGGAACATTTTGATGACAAGAATTCGGGAGCATTGTGTTGACAATGGCCATGGAACATTGTGATGACATGGTCATGGAACATTGTGATGAGAAGAATTCTGGAGCATTGTCATGACAAGGGCCATGGAGCATTGTGATGACACGGTCATGGAACATTGTGATGACAAAAATTCTGGAGCATTGTGCTGACAAGGGCCATGGAGCATTGTGATGACACGGTCATGGAACATTGTGATGACAAGAATTCTGGAGCATTGTGCTGACAAGGGCCATGGAGCATTGTGATGACACGGTCATGGAACATTGTGATGACAAGAATTCTGGAGCATTGTGCTGACAAGGGCCATGGAGCATTGTGATGACACGTTCATTGAACATTGTGATGACAAGAATTCTGGAGCATTGTGATGACAAGGGCCATGGAGCATTGTGATGACACGGTCATGGAACATTGTGATGACCAGAATTCCGGAGCATTGTGCGGACAAGGGCCATGGAGCATTGTGATGACACGGTCATGGAACATTGTGATGAGAAGAATTCTGGAGCATTGTGCTGACAAGGGCCATGGAGCATTGCTATGATACGGTCATCGAACATTGTGATGACAGGAATTCTGGAGCATTGTGCTGAAAAGGGCCATGGAGCATTGTGATGACATGGTTATGGAACAATGTGATGAGAAGAATTCCGGAGCATTGTGATGACAAGGGCCATGGAGCATTGTGATGACACGGTCATGGAACATTGTGATGACAAGAATTCTGGAGCATTGTGCTGACAAGGGCCATGGAGAATTGTCATGACATGGTCATGGAACATTGTGATGAGAAGAATTCTGGAGCATTCTCATGACAAGGGCCATGGAGCATTGTGATGACACGGTCATGGAACATTGTGATGACAAGAATTCTGGAGCATTGTGCTGACAAGGGCCATGGAGCATTGTGATGACACGGTCATGGAACATTGTGATGAGAAGAATTCTGGAGCATTGTGCTGACAAGGGCCATGGAGCATTGTGATGATACGGTCATGGAACATTGTGATGACAAGAATTCTGGAGCATTGTGATGACAACGGCCAGTGGAGCATTGTGATGACACGGTAAGGAACATTGTGATGACAAGAATTCTGGAGCATTGTGATGACAAGGGCCATGGAGCATTGTGATGACACGGTCATGGAACATTGTGATGACAAGAATTCTGAAGCATTGTGATGACAAGGGCCATGGAGCATTGTGATGACACGGTCATGGAACATTGTGATGAGAAGAATTCTGGAGCATTGTGCTGACAAGGGCCATGGAGCATTGTGATGACACGGTCATAGAACATTGTGATGACAGGAATTCTGGAGCATTGTGCTGAAAAGGGCATTGGAGCATTGTGATGACATGGTTATGGAACAATGTGATGAGAAGAATTCCGGAGCATTGTGATGACAAGCGCCATGGAGCATTGTGATGACACGGTCATGGAACATTGTGATGAGAAGAATTCTGGAGCATTGTGCTGACAAGGGCCATGGAACATTGTGATGACACGGCCATGGAACATTGTGATGACAAGAATTCTGGAGCATTGTGCTGACAAGGGCCATGGAGCATTGTGATGATACGGTCATGGAACATTGTGATGACAAGAATTCTGGAGCATTGTGATGACAATGGCCATGGAGCATTGTGATGACACGGTAAGGAACATTGTGATGACAAGAATTCTGGAGCATTATGATGACAAGGGCCATGGAGCATTGTGATGACACGGTCATGGAACATTGTGATGACAGGAATTCTGGAGCATTGTGCTGAAAAGGGCCATGGAGCATTGTGATGACACGGTCATGGAACATTGTGAAGAGAAGAATTCTGGAGCATTGGGCTGACAAGGGCCATGGAGCATTGTGATGACACGGTCATGGAACATTGTGATGACAGGAATTCTGGAGCATTGTGCTGAAAAAGGCCATGGAGCATTGTGATGACACGGTCATGGAACAATATGATGAGAAGAATTCCGGAGCATTGTGATGACAAGGGCCATGAAGAATTGTCATGACATGGTCATGGAACATTGTGATGAAAAGAATTCTGGAGCATTGTGCTGACAAGGGCCATGGAGCATTGTGATGACACGGCCATGGAACATTTTGATGACAAGAATTCTGGAGCATTGTGATGACAATGGCCATGGAGCATTGTGATGACACGGTCATGGAACATTGTGATGAGAAGAATTCTGGATCATTGTCATGACAAGAGCCATGGAGAATTGTGATGACACGGTCATGGAACATTGTGATGACAAGAATTCTGGAGCATTGTGATGACAAGGGCCATGGAGCATTGTGATGACACGGTCATGGAACATTGTGATGACAAGAATTCTGGAGCATTGTGCTGACAAGGGCCATGGAGCATTGTGATGAAAGGGCCATGGAACATTGTGATGACAAGAATTCGGGAGCATTGTGTTGACAATGGACATGGAACATTGTGATGACATGGTCATGGAACATTGTGATGAGAAGAATTCTGGAGCATTCTCATGACAAGGGCCATGGAGCATTGTGATGACACGGTCATGGAATATTGTGATGACAAGTATTCTGGAGCATTGTGCTGACAAGGGCCATGGAGCATTGTGATGACACGGTTATGGAACATTGTGATGACAAGAATTCTGGAGCATTGTGCTGACAAGGGCCATGGAGCATTGTGATGACACGGTCATGGAGCATTGTGATGAGAAGAATTCTGGAGCATTGTGCGGACAAGGGCCATGGAGCATTGTGATGACACGGGCATGGAACATTGTGATGAGAAGAATTCTGGAGCATTGTGCTGACAAGGGCCATGGAGCATTGTGATGACACGGTCATGGAACATTGTGATGAGAAAAATTCTGGAGCATTGTGCTGACAAGGGCCATGGAGCATTGTGATGACACGGTCATGGAACATTGTGATGACAGGAATTCTGGAGCATTGTGCTGAAAAGTGCATTGGAGCATTGTGATGACATGGTTATGGAACAATGTGATGAGAAGAATTCCGGAGCATTGTGATGACAAGTGCCATGGAGCATTGTGATGACACGGTCATGGAACATTGTGATGAGAAGAATTCTGGAGCATTGTGCTGACAAGGGCCATGGAACATTGTGATGACACGGCCATGGAACATTGTGATGACAAGAATTCTGGAGCATTGTGATGACAATGGCCATGGAGCATTGTGATGACACGGTATGGAACATTGTGATGACAAGAATTCTGGAGCATTGTGATGACAAGTGCCATGGAGCATTGTGATGACACGGTCATGGAACAATATGATGAGAAGAATTCCGGAGCATTGTGATGACAAGGGCCATGGAGAATTGTCATGACATGGTCATGGAACATTGTGATGAAAAGAATTCTGGAGCATTGTGCTGACAAGGGCCATGGAGCATTGTGATGACACGGCCATGGAACATTTTGATGACAAGAATTCTGGAGCATTGTGATGACAATGGCCATGGAGCATTGTGATGACACGGTCATGGAACATTGTGATGAGAAGAATTCTGGATCATTGTCATGACAAGAGCCATGGAGCATTGTGATGACACGGTCATGGAACATTGTGATGACAAGAATTCTGGAGCATTGTGCTGACAAGGGCCATGGAGCATTGTGATGACACGGTCATGGAACATTGTGATGAGAAGAATTCTGGAGCATTGTGCGGACAAGGGCCATGGAGCATTGTGATGACACGGTCATGGAACATTGTGATGACAAGAATTCTGGAGCATTGTGCTGACAAGGGCCATGGAGCATTGTGATGACATGGTCAAGGAACATTGCGATGACAAGATTTCTGGAGCATTGTGATGAAAGTGCATGGAGCACTGTGATTAAAGTGACAAGGAACATTATGATGATATGGACAGAGAACTCTGTGATGACAGTGGTCATGGAGTATTGTGACAAAAATTGTCATGGTACATTGTGCTGACAAGGGCCATGGAGCATTGTGATGACACGGTCATGGAAGATTGTGATGACAAGAATTGTGGAGCATTATGATGACAAGCGCCATGGAGCATTGTGATGACACGATCATGGAACATTGTGATGACAGGAATTCTGGCGCATTGTGCTGAAAAGGGCCATGGAGCATTGTGATGACACGGTCATGGAACATTGTGATGACAGGAATTCTGGAGCATTGTGCTGAAAAGGGCCATGGAGCATTGTGATGACACGGTCATGGAACAATATGATGAGAAGAATTCCGGAGCATTGTGATGACAAGGGCCATGAAGAATTGTCATGACATGGTCATGGAACATTGTGATGAGAAGAATTCTGAATCATTGTCATGACAAGAGCCATGGAGAATTGTGATGACACGGTCATGGAACATTGTGATGACAAGAATTCTGGAGCATTGTGATGACAAGGGCCATGGAGCATTGTGATGACACGGTCATGGAACATTGTGATGACAAGAATTCTGGAGCATTGTGCTGACAAGGGCCATGGAGCATTGTGATGAAAGGGCCATGGAACATTGTGATGACAAGAATTCGGGAGCATTGTGTTGACAATGGACATGGAACATTGTGATGACATGGTCATGGAACATTGTGATGAGAAGAATTCTGGAGCATTCTCATGACAAGGGCCATGGAGCATTGTGATGACACGGTCATGGAATATTGTGATGACAAGTATTCTGGAGCATTGTGCTGACAAGGGCCATGGAGCATTGTGATGACACGGTTATGGAACATTGTGATGACAAGAATTCTGGAGCATTGTGCTGACAAGGGCCATGGAGCATTGTGATGACACGGTCATGGAGCATTGTGATGAGAAGAATTCTGGAGCATTGTGCGGACAAGGGCCATGGAGCATTGTGATGACACGGTCATGGAACATTGTGATGAGAAGAATTCTGGAGCATTGTGCTGACAAGGGCCATGGAGCATTGTGATGACACGGTCATGGAACATTGTGATGAGAAAAATTCTGGAGCATTGTGCTGACAAGGGCCATGGAGCATTGTGATGACACGGTCATGGAACATTGTGATGACAGGAATTCTGGAGCATTGTGCTGAAAAGTGCATTGGAGCATTGTGATGACATGGTTATGGAACAATGTGATGAGAAGAATTCCGGAGCATTGTGATGACAAGTGCCATGGAGCATTGTGATGACACGGTCATGGAACATTGTGATGAGAAGAATTCTGGAGCATTGTGCTGACAAGGGCCATGGAACATTGTGATGACACGGCCATGGAACATTGTGATGACAAGAATTCTGGAGCATTGTGATGACAATGGCCATGGAGCATTGTGATGACACGGTATGGAACATTGTGATGACAAGAATTCTGGAGCATTGTGATGACAAGTGCCATGGAGCATTGTGATGACACGGTCATGGAACAATATGATGAGAAGAATTCCGGAGCATTGTGATGACAAGGGCCATGGAGAATTGTCATGACATGGTCATGGAACATTGTGATGAAAAGAATTCTGGAGCATTGTGCTGACAAGGGCCATGGAGCATTGTGATGACACGGCCATGGAACATTTTGATGACAAGAATTCTGGAGCATTGTGATGACAATGGCCATGGAGCATTGTGATGACACGGTCATGGAACATTGTGATGAGAAGAATTCTGGATCATTGTCATGACAAGAGCCATGGAGCATTGTGATGACACGGTCATGGAACATTGTGATGAGAAGAATTCTGGAGCATTGTGCGGACAAGGGCCATGGAGCATTGTGATGACACGGTCATGGAACATTGTGATGACAAGAATTCTGGAGCATTGTGCTGACAAGGGCCATGGAGCATTGTGATGACATGGTCAAGGAACATTGCGATGACAAGATTTCTGGAGCATTGTGATGAAAGTGCATGGAGCACTGTGATTAAAGTGACAAGGAACATTATGATGATATGGACAGAGAACTCTGTGATGACAGTGGTCATGGAGTATTGTGACAAAAATTGTCATGGTACATTGTGCTGACAAGGGCCATGGAGCATTGTGATGACACGGTCATGGAAGATTGTGATGACAAGAATTGTGGAGCATTATGATGACAAGCGCCATGGAGCATTGTGATGACACGATCATGGAACATTGTGATGACAGGAATTCTGGCGCATTGTGCTGAAAAGGGCCATGGAGCATTGTGATGACACGGTCATGGAACAATGTGATGAGAAGAATTCCGGAGCATTGTGCTGACAAGGGCCATGGAGCATTGTGATGACACGTTCATGGAACATTGTGATGACAAGAATTCCGGAGCATTGTGATGACAAGGGCCATGGAGCATTGTGATGACACGGTCATGGAACATTGTGATGACAAGAATTCCGGAGCATTGTGCGGACAAGGGCCATGGAGCATTGTGATGACACCGTCATGGAACATTGTGATGAGAAGAATTCTGGAGCATTGTGCTGACAAGAGCCATGGAGCATTGTGATGATACGGTCATGGAACATTGTGATGACAAGAATTCTGGAGCACGGTGATGACAATGGCCATGGAACATTGTGATGACACGGTATGGAACATTGTGATGACAAGACTTCTGGAGCATTGTGATGACAAGGGCCATGGAGCATTGTGATGACACGGTCATGGAACATTGTGATGACAGGAATTCTGGAGCATTGTGCTGAAAAGGGCCATGGAGCATTGTGATGACAGGGTCATGGAACATTGTGATGAGAAGAATTCTGCAGCATTGTGCTGACAAGGGCCATGGAGCATTGTGATGACACGGTCATGGAACATTGTGATGACAAGAATTCTGGAGCATTGTCATGACAATGGCCATGGAGCATTGTGATGACACGGTATGGAACATTGTGATGACAAGTATTCTGGAGCATTGTGCTGACAAGTGCCATGGAGCATTGTGATGACACGGTCATGGAACATTGTGATGACAAGAATTCTGGAGCATTGTGCTGACAAGTGCCATGGAGCATTGTGATGACACGGTCATGGAACATTGTGATGACAAGAATTCTGGAGCATTGTGCTGACAAGGGCCATGGAGCATTGTGATGATACGGTCATGGAACATTGTGATGACAAGAATTCTGGAGCATTGTGATGACAAGGGTCATGGAGCATTGTGATGATATGGTCAAGGAACATTGCAATGACAAGATTTCTGGAGCATTGTGATGAAAGGGCATGGAGCATTGTGATTAAAGGTGACAAGGAACATTATGATGATATGGGCAGAGAACTCTGTGGTGACAGTGGTCATGGAGTATTGTGACAAAAATTGTCATGGAACATTGTGCTGACAAGGGCCATGGAGCATTGTGATGACACGGTCATGGAACATTGTGATGACAAGAATTCTGGAGCATTGTGCCGACAAGGGCCATGGAGCATTGTGATGACACGGCCATGGAACATTTTGATGACAAGAATTCGGGAGCATTGTGTTGACAATGGCCATGGAACATTGTGATGACATGGTCATGGAACATTGTGATGAGAAGAATTCTGGAGCATTGTCATGACAAGGGCCATGGAGCATTGTGATGACACGGTCATGGAACATTGTGATGACAAGAATTCTGGAGCATTGTGCTGACAAGGGCCATGGAGCATTGTGATGACACGGTCATGGAACATTGTGATGACAAGAATTCTGGAGCATTGTGCTGACAAGGGCCATGGAGCATTGTGATGACACGTTCATTGAACATTGTGATGACAAGAATTCTGGAGCATTGTGATGACAAGGGCCATGGAGCATTGTGATGACACGGTCATGGAACATTGTGATGACCAGAATTCCGGAGCATTGTGCGGACAAGGGCCATGGAGCATTGTGATGACACGGTCATGGAACATTGTGATGAGAAGAATTCTGGAGCATTGTGCTGACAAGGGCCATGGAGCATTGCTATGATACGGTCATGGAACATTGTGATGACAGGAATTCTGGAGCATTGTGCTGAAAAGGGCCATGGAGCATTGTGATGACATGGTTATGGAACAATGTGATGAGAAGAATTCCGGAGCATTGTGATGACAAGGGCCATGGAGCATTGTGATGACACGGTCATGGAACATTGTGATGAAAAGAATTCTGGAGCATTGTGCTGACAAGGGCCATGGAGAATTGTCATGACATGGTCATGGAACATTGTGATGAAAAGAATTCTGGAGCATTGTGCTGACAAGGGCCATGGAGCATTGTGATGACACGGCCATGGAACATTTTGATGACAAGAATTCTGGAGCATTGTGATGACAATGGCCATGGAGCATTGTGATGACACGGTCATGGAACATTGTGATGAGAAGAATTCTGGATCATTGTCATGACAAGAGCCATGGAGCATTGTGATGACACGGTCATGGATCATTGTGATGACAAGAATTCTGGAGCATTGTGATGACAATGGCCATGGAGGATTGTGATGACACGGTCATGGAACATTGTGATGACAAGAATTCTGGAGCATTGTGCTGACAAGGGCCATGGAGCATTGTGATGAAAGGGCCATGGAACATTGTAATGACAAGAATTCGGGAGCATTGTGTTGACAATGGACATGGAACATTGTGATGACATGGTCATGGAACATTGTGATGAGAAGAATTCTGGAGCATTCTCATGACAAGGGCCATGGAGCATTGTGATGACACGGTCATGGAATATTGTGATGACAAGAATTCTGGAGCATTGTGCTGACAAGGGCCATGGAGCATTGTGATGACACGGTCATGGAACATTGTGATGAGAAGAATTCTGGAGCATTGTGCTGACAAGGGCCATGGAGCATTGTGATGATACGGTCATGGAACATTGTGATGACAAGAATTCTGGAGCATTGTGATGACAACGGCCAGTGGAGCATTGTGATGACACGGTAAGGAACATTGTGATGACAAGAATTCTGGAGCATTGTGATGACAAGGGCCATGGAGCATTGTGATGACACGGTCATGGAACATTGTGATGACAAGAATTCTGAAGCATTGTGATGACAAGGGCCATGGAGCATTGTGATGACACGGTCATGGAACATTGTGATGAGAAGAATTCTGGAGCATTGTGCTGACAAGGGCCATGGAGCATTGTGATGACACGGTCATAGAACATTGTGATGACAGGAATTCTGGAGCATTGTGCTGAAAAGGGCATTGGAGCATTGTGATGACATGGTTATGGAACAATGTGATGAGAAGAATTCCGGAGCATTGTGATGACAAGCGCCATGGAGCATTGTGATGACACGGTCATGGAACATTGTGATGAGAAGAATTCTGGAGCATTGTGCTGACAAGGGCCATGGAACATTGTGATGACACGGCCATGGAACATTGTGATGACAAGAATTCTGGAGCATTGTGCTGACAAGGGCCATGGAGCATTGTGATGATACGGTCATGGAACATTGTGATGACAAGAATTCTGGAGCATTGTGATGACAATGGCCATGGAGCATTGTGATGACACGGTAAGGAACATTGTGATGACAAGAATTCTGGAGCATTATGATGACAAGGGCCATGGAGCATTGTGATGACACGGTCATGGAACATTGTGATGACAGGAATTCTGGAGCATTGTGCTGAAAAGGGCCATGGAGCATTGTGATGACACGGTCATGGAACATTGTGAAGAGAAGAATTCTGGAGCATTGGGCTGACAAGGGCCATGGAGCATTGTGATGACACGGTCATGGAACATTGTGATGACAGGAATTCTGGAGCATTGTGCTGAAAAGGGCCATGGAGCATTGTGATGACACGGTCATGGAACAATATGATGAGAAGAATTCCGGAGCATTGTGATGACAAGGGCCATGAAGAATTGTCATGACATGGTCATGGAACATTGTGATGAAAAGAATTCTGGAGCATTGTGCTGACAAGGGCCATGGAGCATTGTGATGACACGGCCATGGAACATTTTGATGACAAGAATTCTGGAGCATTGTGATGACAATGGCCATGGAGCATTGTGATGACACGGTCATGGAACATTGTGATGAGAAGAATTCTGGATCATTGTCATGACAAGAGCCATGGAGAATTGTGATGACACGGTCATGGAACATTGTGATGACAAGAATTCTGGAGCATTGTGATGACAAGGGCCATGGAGCATTGTGATGACACGGTCATGGAACATTGTGATGACAAGAATTCTGGAGCATTGTGCTGACAAGGGCCATGGAGCATTGTGATGAAAGGGCCATGGAACATTGTGATGACAAGAATTCGGGAGCATTGTGTTGACAATGGACATGGAACATTGTGATGACATGGTCATGGAACATTGTGATGAGAAGAATTCTGGAGCATTCTCATGACAAGGGCCATGGAGCATTGTGATGACACGGTCATGGAATATTGTGATGACAAGTATTCTGGAGCATTGTGCTGACAAGGGCCATGGAGCATTGTGATGACACGGTTATGGAACATTGTGATGACAAGAATTCTGGAGCATTGTGCTGACAAGGGCCATGGAGCATTGTGATGACACGGTCATGGAGCATTGTGATGAGAAGAATTCTGGAGCATTGTGCGGACAAGGGCCATGGAGCATTGTGATGACACGGTCATGGAACATTGTGATGAGAAGAATTCTGGAGCATTGTGCTGACAAGGGCCATGGAGCATTGTGATGACACGGTCATGGAACATTGTGATGAGAAAAATTCTGGAGCATTGTGCTGACAAGGGCCATGGAGCATTGTGATGACACGGTCATGGAACATTGTGATGACAGGAATTCTGGAGCATTGTGCTGAAAAGTGCATTGGAGCATTGTGATGACATGGTTATGGAACAATGTGATGAGAAGAATTCCGGAGCATTGTGATGACAAGTGCCATGGAGCATTGTGATGACACGGTCATGGAACATTGTGATGAGAAGAATTCTGGAGCATTGTGCTGACAAGGGCCATGGAACATTGTGATGACACGGCCATGGAACATTGTGATGACAAGAATTCTGGAGCATTGTGATGACAATGGCCATGGAGCATTGTGATGACACGGTATGGAACATTGTGATGACAAGAATTCTGGAGCATTGTGATGACAAGTGCCATGGAGCATTGTGATGACACGGTCATGGAACAATATGATGAGAAGAATTCCGGAGCATTGTGATGACAAGGGCCATGGAGAATTGTCATGACATGGTCATGGAACATTGTGATGAAAAGAATTCTGGAGCATTGTGCTGACAAGGGCCATGGAGCATTGTGATGACACGGCCATGGAACATTTTGATGACAAGAATTCTGGAGCATTGTGATGACAATGGCCATGGAGCATTGTGATGACACGGTCATGGAACATTGTGATGACAAGAATTCTGGAGCATTGTGCTGACAAGGGCCATGGAGCATTGTGATGACATGGTCAAGGAACATTGCGATGACAAGATTTCTGGAGCATTGTGATGAAAGTGCATGGAGCACTGTGATTAAAGTGACAAGGAACATTATGATGATATGGACAGAGAACTCTGTGATGACAGTGGTCATGGAGTATTGTGACAAAAATTGTCATGGTACATTGTGCTGACAAGGGCCATGGAGCATTGTGATGACACGGTCATGGAAGATTGTGATGACAAGAATTGTGGAGCATTATGATGACAAGCGACATGGAGCATTGTGATGACACGATCATGGAACATTGTGATGACAGGAATTCTGGCGCATTGTGCTGAAAAGGGCCATGGAGCATTGTGATGACACGGTCATGGAACAATGTGATGAGAAGAATTCCGGAGCATTGTGCTGACAAGGGCCATGGAGCATTGTGATGACACGTTCATGGAACATTGTGATGACAAGAATTCCGGAGCATTGTGATGACAAGGGCCATGGAGCATTGTGATGACACGGTCATGGAACATTGTGATGACAAGAATTCCGGAGCATTGTGCGGACAAGGGCCATGGAGCATTGTGATGACACCGTCATGGAACATTGTGATGAGAAGAATTCTGGAGCATTGTGCTGACAAGAGCCATGGAGCATTGTGATGATACGGTCATGGAACATTGTGATGACAAGAATTCTGGAGCACGGTGATGACAATGGCCATGGAACATTGTGATGACACGGTATGGAACATTGTGATGACAAGACTTCTGGAGCATTGTGATGACAAGGTCCATGGAGCATTGTGATGACACGGTCATGGAACATTGTGATGACAGGAATTCTGGAGCATTGTGCTGAAAAGGGCCATGGAGCATTGTGATGACATGGTTATGGAACAATGTGATGAGAAGAATTCCGGAGCATTGTGATGACAAGGGCCATGGAGCATTGTGATGACAGGGTCATGGAACATTGTGATGAGAAGAATTCTGCAGCATTGTGCTGACAAGGGCCATGGAGCATTGTGATGACACGGTCATGGAACATTGTGATGACAAGAATTCTGGAGCATTGTCATGACAATGGCCATGGAGCATTGTGATGACACGGTATGGAACATTGTGATGACAAGTATTCTGGAGCATTGTGCTGACAAGTGCCATGGAGCATTGTGATGACACGGTCATGGAACATTGTGATGACAAGAATTCTGGAGCATTGTGATGACAAGGGTCATGGAGCATTGTGATGATATGGTCAAGGAACATTGCGATGACAAGATTTCTGGAGCATTGTGATGAAAGGGCATGGAGCATTGTGATTAAAGGTGACAAGGAACATTATGATGATATGGGCAGAGAACTCTGTGGTGACAGTGGTCATGGAGTATTGTGACAAAAATTGTCATGGAACATTGTGCTGACAAGGGCCATGGAGCATTGTGATGACACGATCATGGAACATTGTGATGACAGGAATTCTGGAGCATTGTGCTGAAAAGGGCCATGGAGCATTTTGATGACACGATCATGAAACCATGTGATGAGAAGAATTCCGGAGCATTGTGATGACAAGGGTCATGGAGCATTGTGATGATATGGTCAAGGAACATTGCAATGACAAGATTTCTGGAGCATTGTGATGAAAGGGCATGGAGCATTGTGATTAAAGGTGACAAGGAACATTATGATGATATGGGCAGAGAAGTCTGTGGTGACAGTGGTCATGGAGTATTGTGACAAAAATTGTCATGGAACATTGTGCTGACAAGGGCCATGGAGCATTGTGATGACACGGTCATGGAACATTGTGATGACAAGAATTCTGGAGCATTGTGCCGACAAGGGCCATGGAGCATTGTGATGACACGGCCATGGAACATTTTGATGACAAGAATTCGGGAGCATTGTGTTGACAATGGCCATGGAACATTGTGATGACATGGTCATGGAACATTGTGATGAGAAGAATTCTGGAGCATTGTCATGACAAGGGCCATGGAGCATTGTGATGACACGGTCATGGAACATTGTGATGACAAAAATTCTGGAGCATTGTGCTGACAAGGGCCATGGAGCATTGTGATGACACGGTCATGGAACATTGTGATGACAAGAATTCTGGAGCATTGTGCTGACAAGGGCCATGGAGCATTGTGATGACACGGTCATGGAACATTGTGATGACAAGAATTCTGGAGCATTGTGCTGACAAGGGCCATGGAGCATTGTGATGACACGTTCATTGAACATTGTGATGACAAGAATTCTGGAGCATTGTGATGACAAGGGCCATGGAGCATTGTGATGACACGGTCATGGAACATTGTGATGACCAGAATTCCGGAGCATTGTGCGGACAAGGGCCATGGAGCATTGTGATGACACGGTCATGGAACATTGTGATGAGAAGAATTCTGGAGCATTGTGCTGACAAGGGCCATGGAGCATTGCTATGATACGGTCATCGAACATTGTGATGACAGGAATTCTGGAGCATTGTGCTGAAAAGGGCCATGGAGCATTGTGATGACATGGTTATGGAACAATGTGATGAGAAGAATTCCGGAGCATTGTGATGACAAGGGCCATGGAGCATTGTGATGACACGGTCATGGAACATTGTGATGACAAGAATTCTGGAGCATTGTGCTGACAAGGGCCATGGAGAATTGTCATGACATGGTCATGGAACATTGTGATGAGAAGAATTCTGGAGCATTCTCATGACAAGGGCCATGGAGCATTGTGATGACACGGTCATGGAATATTGTGATGACAAGAATTCTGGAGCATTGTGCTGACAAGGGCCATGGAGCATTGTGATGACACGGTCATGGAACATTGTGATGAGAAGAATTCTGGAGCATTGTGCTGACAAGGGCCATGGAGCATTGTGATGATACGGTCATGGAACATTGTGATGACAAGAATTCTGGAGCATTGTGATGACAACGGCCAGTGGAGCATTGTGATGACACGGTAAGGAACATTGTGATGACAAGAATTCTGGAGCATTGTGATGACAAGGGCCATGGAGCATTGTGATGACACGGTCATGGAACATTGTGATGACAAGAATTCTGAAGCATTGTGATGACAAGGGCCATGGAGCATTGTGATGACACGGTCATGGAACATTGTGATGAGAAGAATTCTGGAGCATTGTGCTGACAAGGGCCATGGAGCATTGTGATGACACGGTCATAGAACATTGTGATGACAGGAATTCTGGAGCATTGTGCTGAAAAGGGCATTGGAGCATTGTGATGACATGGTTATGGAACAATGTGATGAGAAGAATTCCGGAGCATTGTGATGACAAGCGCCATGGAGCATTGTGATGACACGGTCATGGAACATTGTGATGAGAAGAATTCTTGAGCATTGTGCTGACAAGGGCCATGGAACATTGTGATGACACGGCCATGGAACATTGTGATGACAAGAATTCTGGAGCATTGTGCTGACAAGGGCCATGGAGCATTGTGATGATACGGTCATGGAACATTGTGATGACAAGAATTCTGGAGCATTGTGATGACAATGGCCATGGAGCATTGTGATGACACGGTAAGGAACATTGTGATGACAAGAATTCTGGAGCATTATGATGACAAGGGCCATGGAGCATTGTGATGACACGGTCATGGAACATTGTGATGACAGGAATTCTGGAGCATTGTGCTGAAAAGGGCCATGGAGCATTGTGATGACACGGTCATGGAACATTGTGAAGAGAAGAATTCTGGAGCATTGGGCTGACAAGGGCCATGGAGCATTGTGATGACACGGTCATGGAACATTGTGATGACAGGAATTCTGGAGCATTGTGCTGAAAAGGGCCATGGAGCATTGTGATGACACGGTCATGGAACAATATGATGAGAAGAATTCCGGAGCATTGTGATGACAAGGGCCATGAAGAATTGTCATGACATGGTCATGGAACATTGTGATGAAAAGAATTCTGGAGCATTGTGCTGACAAGGGCCATGGAGCATTGTGATGACACGGCCATGGAACATTTTGATGACAAGAATTCTGGAGCATTGTGATGACAATGGCCATGGAGCATTGTGATGACACGGTCATGGAACATTGTGATGAGAAGAATTCTGGATCATTGTCATGACAAGAGCCATGGAGAATTGTGATGACACGGTCATGGAACATTGTGATGACAAGAATTCTGGAGCATTGTGATGACAAGGGCCATGGAGCATTGTGATGACACGGTCATGGAACATTGTGATGACAAGAATTCTGGAGCATTGTGCTGACAAGGGCCATGGAGCATTGTGATGAAAGGGCCATGGAACATTGTGATGACAAGAATTCGGGAGCATTGTGTTGACAATGGACATGGAACATTGTGATGACATGGTCATGGAACATTGTGATGAGAAGAATTCTGGAGCATTCTCATGACAAGGGCCATGGAGCATTGTGATGACACGGTCATGGAATATTGTGATGACAAGTATTCTGGAGCATTGTGCTGACAAGGGCCATGGAGCATTGTGATGACACGGTTATGGAACATTGTGATGACAAGAATTCTGGAGCATTGTGCTGACAAGGGCCATGGAGCATTGTGATGACACGGTCATGGAGCATTGTGATGAGAAGAATTCTGGAGCATTGTGCGGACAAGGGCCATGGAGCATTGTGATGACACGGTCATGGAACATTGTGATGAGAAGAATTCTGGAGCATTGTGCTGACAAGGGCCATGGAGCATTGTGATGACACGGTCATGGAACATTGTGATGAGAAAAATTCTGGAGCATTGTGCTGACAAGGGCCATGGAGCATTGTGATGACACGGTCATGGAACATTGTGATGACAGGAATTCTGGAGCATTGTGCTGAAAAGTGCATTGGAGCATTGTGATGACATGGTTATGGAACAATGTGATGAGAAGAATTCCGGAGCATTGTGATGACAAGTGCCATGGAGCATTGTGATGACACGGTCATGGAACATTGTGATGAGAAGAATTCTGGAGCATTGTGCTGACAAGGGCCATGGAACATTGTGATGACACGGCCATGGAACATTGTGATGACAAGAATTCTGGAGCATTGTGATGACAATGGCCATGGAGCATTGTGATGACACGGTATGGAACATTGTGATGACAAGAATTCTGGAGCATTGTGATGACAAGTGCCATGGAGCATTGTGATGACACGGTCATGGAACAATATGATGAGAAGAATTCCGGAGCATTGTGATGACAAGGGCCATGGAGAATTGTCATGACATGGTCATGGAACATTGTGATGAAAAGAATTCTGGAGCATTGTGCTGACAAGGGCCATGGAGCATTGTGATGACACGGCCATGGAACATTTTGATGACAAGAATTCTGGAGCATTGTGATGACAATGGCCATGGAGCATTGTGATGACACGGTCATGGAACATTGTGATGAGAAGAATTCTGGATCATTGTCATGACAAGAGCCATGGAGCATTGTGATGACACGGTCATGGAACATTGTGATGACAAGAATTCTGGAGCATTGTGCTGACAAGGGCCATGGAGCATTGTGATGACACGGTCATGGAACATTGTGATGAGAAGAATTCTGGAGCATTGTGCGGACAAGGGCCATGGAGCATTGTGATGACACGGTCATGGAACATTGTGATGACAAGAATTCTGGAGCATTGTGCTGACAAGGGCCATGGAGCATTGTGATGACATGGTCAAGGAACATTGCGATGACAAGATTTCTGGAGCATTGTGATGAAAGTGCATGGAGCACTGTGATTAAAGTGACAAGGAACATTATGATGATATGGACAGAGAACTCTGTGATGACAGTGGTCATGGAGTATTGTGACAAAAATTGTCATGGTACATTGTGCTGACAAGGGCCATGGAGCATTGTGATGACACGGTCATGGAAGATTGTGATGACAAGAATTGTGGAGCATTATGATGACAAGCGCCATGGAGCATTGTGATGACACGATCATGGAACATTGTGATGACAGGAATTCTGGCGCATTGTGCTGAAAAGGGCCATGGAGCATTGTGATGACACGGTCATGGAACATTGTGATGACAGGAATTCTGGAGCATTGTGCTGAAAAGGGCCATGGAGCATTGTGATGACACGGTCATGGAACAATATGATGAGAAGAATTCCGGAGCATTGTGATGACAAGGGCCATGAAGAATTGTCATGACATGGTCATGGAACATTGTGATGAGAAGAATTCTGAATCATTGTCATGACAAGAGCCATGGAGAATTGTGATGACACGGTCATGGAACATTGTGATGACAAGAATTCTGGAGCATTGTGATGACAAGGGCCATGGAGCATTGTGATGACACGGTCATGGAACATTGTGATGACAAGAATTCTGGAGCATTGTGCTGACAAGGGCCATGGAGCATTGTGATGAAAGGGCCATGGAACATTGTGATGACAAGAATTCGGGAGCATTGTGTTGACAATGGACATGGAACATTGTGATGACATGGTCATGGAACATTGTGATGAGAAGAATTCTGGAGCATTCTCATGACAAGGGCCATGGAGCATTGTGATGACACGGTCATGGAATATTGTGATGACAAGTATTCTGGAGCATTGTGCTGACAAGGGCCATGGAGCATTGTGATGACACGGTTATGGAACATTGTGATGACAAGAATTCTGGAGCATTGTGCTGACAAGGGCCATGGAGCATTGTGATGACACGGTCATGGAGCATTGTGATGAGAAGAATTCTGGAGCATTGTGCGGACAAGGGCCATGGAGCATTGTGATGACACGGTCATGGAACATTGTGATGAGAAGAATTCTGGAGCATTGTGCTGACAAGGGCCATGGAGCATTGTGATGACACGGTCATGGAACATTGTGATGAGAAAAATTCTGGAGCATTGTGCTGACAAGGGCCATGGAGCATTGTGATGACACGGTCATGGAACATTGTGATGACAGGAATTCTGGAGCATTGTGCTGAAAAGTGCATTGGAGCATTGTGATGACATGGTTATGGAACAATGTGATGAGAAGAATTCCGGAGCATTGTGATGACAAGTGCCATGGAGCATTGTGATGACACGGTCATGGAACATTGTGATGAGAAGAATTCTGGAGCATTGTGCTGACAAGGGCCATGGAACATTGTGATGACACGGCCATGGAACATTGAGATGACAAGAATTCTGGAGCATTGTGATGACAATGGCCATGGAGCATTGTGATGACACGGTATGGAACATTGTGATGACAAGAATTCTGGAGCATTGTGATGACAAGTGCCATGGAGCATTGTGATGACACGGTCATGGAACAATATGATGAGAAGAATTCCGGAGCATTGTGATGACAAGGGCCATGGAGAATTGTCATGACATGGTCATGGAACATTGTGATGAAAAGAATTCTGGAGCATTGTGCTGACAAGGGCCATGGAGCATTGTGATGACACGGCCATGGAACATTTTGATGACAAGAATTCTGGAGCATTGTGATGACAATGGCCATGGAGCATTGTGATGACACGGTCATGGAACATTGTGATGAGAAGAATTCTGGATCATTGTCATGACAAGAGCCATGGAGCATTGTGATGACACGGTCATGGAACATTGTGATGAGAAGAATTCTGGAGCATTGTGCGGACAAGGGCCATGGAGCATTGTGATGACACGGTCATGGAACATTGTGATGACAAGAATTCTGGAGCATTGTGCTGACAAGGGCCATGGAGCATTGTGATGACATGGTCAAGGAACATTGCGATGACAAGATTTCTGGAGCATTGTGATGAAAGTGCATGGAGCACTGTGATTAAAGTGACAAGGAACATTATGATGATATGGACAGAGAACTCTGTGATGACAGTGGTCATGGAGTATTGTGACAAAAATTGTCATGGTACATTGTGCTGACAAGGGCCATGGAGCATTGTGATGACACGGTCATGGAAGATTGTGATGACAAGAATTGTGGAGCATTATGATGACAAGCGCCATGGAGCATTGTGATGACACGATCATGGAACATTGTGATGACAGGAATTCTGGCGCATTGTGCTGAAAAGGGCCATGGAGCATTGTGATGACACGGTCATGGAACAATGTGATGAGAAGAATTCCGGAGCATTGTGCTGACAAGGGCCATGGAGCATTGTGATGACACGTTCATGGAACATTGTGATGACAAGAATTCCGGAGCATTGTGATGACAAGGGCCATGGAGCATTGTGATGACACGGTCATGGAACATTGTGATGACAAGAATTCCGGAGCATTGTGCGGACAAGGGCCATGGAGCATTGTGATGACACCGTCATGGAACATTGTGATGAGAAGAATTCTGGAGCATTGTGCTGACAAGAGCCATGGAGCATTGTGATGATACGGTCATGGAACATTGTGATGACAAGAATTCTGGAGCACGGTGATGACAATGGCCATGGAACATTGTGATGACACGGTATGGAACATTGTGATGACAAGACTTCTGGAGCATTGTGATGACAAGGGCCATGGAGCATTGTGATGACACGGTCATGGAACATTGTGATGACAGGAATTCTGGAGCATTGTGCTGAAAAGGGCCATGGAGCATTGTGATGACATGGTTATGGAACAATGTGATGAGAAGAATTCCGGAGCATTGTGATGACAAGGGCCATGGAGCATTGTGATGACAGGGTCATGGAACATTGTGATGAGAAGAATTCTGCAGCATTGTGCTGACAAGGGCCATGGAGCATTGTGATGACACGGTCATGGAACATTGTGATGACAAGAATTCTGGAGCATTGTCATGACAATGGCCATGGAGCATTGTGATGACACGGTATGGAACATTGTGATGACAAGTATTCTGGAGCATTGTGCTGACAAGTGCCATGGAGCATTGTGATGACACGGTCATGGAACATTGTGATGACAAGAATTCTGGAGCATTGTGATGACAAGGGTCATGGAGCATTGTGATGATATGGTCAAGGAACATTGCGATGACAAGATTTCTGGAGCATTGTGATGAAAGGGCATGGAGCATTGTGATTAAAGGTGACAAGGAACATTATGATGATATGGGCAGAGAACTCTGTGGTGACAGTGGTCATGGAGTATTGTGACAAAAATTGTCATGGAACATTGTGCTGACAAGGGCCATGGAGCATTGTGATGACACGGTCATGGAACATTGTGATGACAAGAATTCTGGAGCATTGTGCTGACAAGGGCCATGGAGCATTGTGATGACACGTTCATTGAACATTGTGATGACAAGAATTCTGGAGCATTGTGATGACAAGGGCCACGGAGCATTGTGATGACACGGTCATGGAACATTGTGATGACAAGAATTCCGGAGCATTGTGCGGACAAGGGCCATGGAGCATTGTGATGACACGGTCATGGAACATTGTGATGAGAAGAATTCTGGAGCATTGTGCTGACAAGGGCCATGGAGCATTGCTATGATACGGTCATGGATCATTGTGATGACAGGAATTCTGGAGCATTGTGCTGAAAAGGGCCATGGAGCATTGTGATGACATTGTTATTGAACAATGTGATGAGAAGAATTCCGGAGCATTGTGATGACAAGGGCCATGGAGCATTGTGATGACACGGTCATGGAACATTGTGATGAGAAGAATTCTGCAGCATTGTGCTGACAAGGGCCATGGAGCATTGTGATGACATAGTCAAGGAATATTGCGATGACAAGATTTCTGGAGCATTGTGATGAAAGGGCATGGAGCATTGTGATTAAAGGTGACAAGGAACATTATGATGATATGGGCAGAGAACTCTGTGGTGACAGTGGTCATGGAGTATTGTGACAAAAATTGTCATGGAACATTGTGCTGACAAGGGCCATGGAGCATTGTGATGACACGGTCATGTAACATTGTGATGACAAGAATTCTGGAGCATTGTGCGGACAAGGGCCATGGATCATTGTGATGACACGGTCATGGAACATTGTGATGACAAGAATTCTGGAGCATTGTGCGGACAAGGGCCATGGAGCATTGTGATGACACGGTAAGGAACATTGTGATGACAAGAATTCTGGAGCATTGTGATGACAAGGGCCATGGAGCATTGTGATGACACGGTCATGGAACATTGTGATGAGAAGAATTCTGGAGCATTGTGCAGACAAGGGCCATGGCGCATTGTGATGACACGGTCATGGAACATTGTGATGAGAAAAATTCTGGAGCATTGTGCTGACAAGGGCCATGGAGCATTGTGATGACACGGTCATGGAACATTGTGATGACAGGAATTCTGGAGCATTGTGCAGAAAAGGGCCATGGAGCATTGTGATGACACGGTCATGGAACAATATGATGAGAAGAATTCCGGAGCATTGTGATGACAAGGGCCATGGAGAATTGTCATGACATGGTCATGGAACATTGTGATGAAAAGAATTCTGGATCATTGTCATGACAATGGCCATGGAGCATTGTGATGACACGGTCATGGAACATTGTGATGAGAAGAATTCTGGATCATTGTCATGACAAGAGCCATGGAGCATTGTGATGACACGGTCATGGAACATTGTGATGACAAGAATTCTGGAGCATTGTGATGACAAGGGCCATGGAGCATTGTGATGACACGGTCATGGAACATTGTGATGACAAGAATTCTGGAGCATTGTGCTGACAAGGGCCATGGAGCATTGTGATGAAAGGGCCATGGAACATTGTGATGACAAGAATTCGGGAGCATTGTGTTGACAATGGACATGGAACATTGTGATGACATGGTCATGGAACATTGTGATGAGAAGAATTCTGGAGCATTCTCATGACAAGGGCCATGGAGCATTGTGATGACACGGTCATGGAATATTGTGATGACAAGAATTCTGGAGCATTGTGCTGACAAGGGCCATGGAGCATTGTGATGACACGGTCATGGAGCATTGTGATGAGAAGAATTCTGGAGCATTGTGCGGACAAGGGCCATGGAGCATTGTGATGACACGGTCATGGAACATTGTGATGAGAAGAATTCTGGAGCATTGTGCTGACAAGGGCCATGGAGCATTGTGATGACACGGTCATGGAACATTGTGATGAGAAAAATTCTGGAGCATTGTGCTGACAAGGGCCATGGAGCATTGTGATGACACGGTCATGGAACATTGTGATGACAGGAATTCTGGAGCATTGTGCTGAAAAGTGCATTGGAGCATTGTGATGACATGGTTATGGAACAATGTGATGAGAAGAATTCCGGAGCATTGTGATGACAAGTGCCATGGAGCATTGTGATGACACGGTCATGGAACATTGTGATGAGAAGAATTCTGGAGCATTGTGCTGACAAGGGCCATGGAACATTGTGATGACACGGCCATGGAACATTGTGATGACAAGAATTCTGGAGCATTGTGATGACAATGGCCATGGAGCATTGTGATGACACGGTATGGAACATTGTGATGACAAGAATTCTGGAGCATTGTGATGACAAGTGCCATGGAGCATTGTGATGACACGGTCATGGAACAATATGATGAGAAGAATTCCGGAGCATTGTGATGACAAGGGCCATGGAGAATTGTCATGACATGGTCATGGAACATTGTGATGAAAAGAATTCTGGAGCATTGTGCTGACAAGGGCCATGGAGCATTGTGATGACACGGCCATGGAACATTTTGATGACAAGAATTCTGGAGCATTGTGATGACAATGGCCATGGAGCATTGTGATGACACGGTCATGGAACATTGTGATGAGAAGAATTCTGGATCATTGTCATGACAAGAGCCATGGAGCATTGTGATGACACGGTCATGGAACATTGTGATGACAAGAATTCTGGAGCATTGTGCTGACAAGGGCCATGGAGCATTGTGATGACACGGTCATGGAACATTGTGATGAGAAGAATTCTGGAGCATTGTGCGGACAAGGGCCATGGAGCATTGTGATGACACGGTCATGGAACATTGTGATGACAAGAATTCTGGAGCATTGTGCTGACAAGGGCCATGGAGCATTGTGATGACATGGTCAAGGAACATTGCGATGACAAGATTTCTGGAGCATTGTGATGAAAGTGCATGGAGCACTGTGATTAAAGTGACAAGGAACATTATGATGATATGGACAGAGAACTCTGTGATGACAGTGGTCATGGAGTATTGTGACAAAAATTGTCATGGTACATTGTGCTGACAAGGGCCATGGAGCATTGTGATGACACTGTCATGGAAGATTGTGATGACAAGAATTGTGGAGCATTATGATGACAAGCGCCATGGAGCATTGTGATGACACGATCATGGAACATTGTGATGACAGGAATTCTGGCGCATTGTGCTGAAAAGGGCCATGGAGCATTGTGATGACACGGTCATGGAACATTGTGATGACAGGAATTCTGGAGCATTGTGCTGAAAAGGGCCATGGAGCATTGTGATGACACGGTCATGGAACAATATGATGAGAAGAATTCCGGAGCATTGTGATGACAAGGGCCATGAAGAATTGTCATGACATGGTCATGGAACATTGTGATGAAAAGAATTCTAGAGCATTGTGCTGACAAGGGCCATGGAGCATTGTGATGACACGGCCATGGAACATTTTGATGACAAGAATTCTGGAGCATTGTGATGACAATGGCCATGGAGCATTGTGATGACACGGTCATGGAACATTGTGATGAGAAGAATTCTGAATCATTGTCATGACAAGAGCCATGGAGAATTGTGATGACACGGTCATGGAACATTGTGATGACAAGAATTCTGGAGCATTGTGATGACAAGGGCCATGGAGCATTGTGATGACACGGTCATGGAACATTGTGATGACAAGAATTCTGGAGCATTGTGCTGACAAGGGCCATGGAGCATTGTGATGAAAGGGCCATGGAACATTGTGATGACAAGAATTCGGGAGCATTGTGTTGACAATGGACATGGAACATTGTGATGACATGGTCATGGAACATTGTGATGAGAAGAATTCTGGAGCATTCTCATGACAAGGGCCATGGAGCATTGTGATGACACGGTCATGGAATATTGTGATGACAAGTATTCTGGAGCATTGTGCTGACAAGGGCCATGGAGCATTGTGATGACACGGTTATGGAACATTGTGATGACAAGAATTCTGGAGCATTGTGCTGACAAGGGCCATGGAGCATTGTGATGACACGGTCATGGAACATTGTGATGACAGGAATTCTGGAGCATTGTGCTGAAAAGTGCATTGGAGCATTGTGATGACATGGTTATGGAACAATGTGATGAGAAGAATTCCGGAGCATTGTGATGACAAGTGCCATGGAGCATTGTGATGACACGGTCATGGAACATTGTGATGAGAAAAATTCTGGAGCATTGTGCTGACAAGGGCCATGGAGCATTGTGATGACACGGTCATGGAACATTGTGATGACAGGAATTCTGGAGCATTGTGCTGAAAAGTGCATTGGAGCATTGTGATGACATGGTTATGGAACAATGTGATGAGAAGAATTCCGGAGCATTGTGATGACAAGTGCCATGGAGCATTGTGATGACACGGTCATGGAACATTGTGATGAGAAGAATTCTGGAGCATTGTGCTGACAAGGGCCATGGAACATTGTGATGACACGGCCATGGAACATTGTGATGACAAGAATTCTGGAGCATTGTGATGACAATGGCCATGGAGCATTGTGATGACACGGTATGGAACATTGTGATGACAAGAATTCTGGAGCATTGTGATGACAAGTGCCATGGAGCATTGTGATGACACGGTCATGGAACAATATGATGAGAAGAATTCCGGAGCATTGTGATGACAAGGGCCATGGAGAATTGTCATGACATGGTCATGGAACATTGTGATGAAAAGAATTCTGGAGCATTGTGCTGACAAGGGCCATGGAGCATTGTGATGACACGGCCATGGAACATTTTGATGACAAGAATTCTGGAGCATTGTGATGACAATGGCCATGGAGCATTGTGATGACACGGTCATGGAACATTGTGATGAGAAGAATTCTGGATCATTGTCATGACAAGAGCCATGGAGCATTGTGATGACACGGTCATGGAACATTGTGATGAGAAGAATTCTGGAGCATTGTGCGGACAAGGGCCATGGAGCATTGTGATGACACGGTCATGGAACATTGTGATGACAAGAATTCTGGAGCATTGTGCTGACAAGGGCCATGGAGCATTGTGATGACATGGTCAAGGAACATTGCGATGACAAGATTTCTGGAGCATTGTGATGAAAGTGCATGGAGCACTGTGATTAAAGTGACAAGGAACATTATGATGATATGGACAGAGAACTCTGTGATGACAGTGGTCATGGAGTATTGTGACAAAAATTGTCATGGTACATTGTGCTGACAAGGGCCATGGAGCATTGTGATGACACGGTCATGGAAGATTGTGATGACAAGAATTGTGGAGCATTATGATGACAAGCGCCATGGAGCATTGTGATGACACGATCATGGAACATTGTGATGACAGGAATTCTGGCGCATTGTGCTGAAAAGGGCCATGGAGCATTGTGATGACACGGTCATGGAACAATGTGATGAGAAGAATTCCGGAGCATTGTGCTGACAAGGGCCATGGAGCATTGTGATGACACGTTCATGGAACATTGTGATGACAAGAATTCCGGAGCATTGTGATGACAAGGGCCATGGAGCATTGTGATGACACGGTCATGGAACATTGTGATGACAAGAATTCCGGAGCATTGTGCGGACAAGGGCCATGGAGCATTGTGATGACACCGTCATGGAACATTGTGATGAGAAGAATTCTGGAGCATTGTGCTGACAAGAGCCATGGAGCATTGTGATGATACGGTCATGGAACATTGTGATGACAAGAATTCTGGAGCACGGTGATGACAATGGCCATGGAACATTGTGATGACACGGTATGGAACATTGTGATGACAAGACTTCTGGAGCATTGTGATGACAAGGGCCATGGAGCATTGTGATGACACGGTCATGGAACATTGTGATGACAGGAATTCTGGAGCATTGTGCTGAAAAGGGCCATGGAGCATTGTGATGACATGGTTATGGAACAATGTGATGAGAAGAATTCCGGAGCATTGTGATGACAAGGGCCATGGAGCATTGTGATGACAGGGTCATGGAACATTGTGATGAGAAGAATTCTGCAGCATTGTGCTGACAAGGGCCATGGAGCATTGTGATGACACGGTCATGGAACATTGTGATGACAAGAATTCTGGAGCATTGTCATGACAATGGCCATGGAGCATTGTGATGACACGGTATGGAACATTGTGATGACAAGTATTCTGGAGCATTGTGCTGACAAGTGCCATGGAGCATTGTGATGACACGGTCATGGAACATTGTGATGACAAGAATTCTGGAGCATTGTGATGACAAGGGTCATGGAGCATTGTGATGATATGGTCAAGGAACATTGCGATGACAAGATTTCTGGAGCATTGTGATGAAAGGGCATGGAGCATTGTGATTAAAGGTGACAAGGAACATTATGATGATATGGGCAGAGAACTCTGTGGTGACAGTGGTCATGGAGTATTGTGACAAAAATTGTCATGGAACATTGTGCTGACAAGGGCCATGGAGCATTGTGATGACACGATCATGGAACATTGTGATGACAGGAATTCTGGAGCATTGTGCTGAAAAGGGCCATGGAGCATTTTGATGACACGATCATGAAACAATGTGATGAGAAGAATTCCGGAGCATTGTGCTGACAAGGGCCATGGAGCATTGTGATGACACGGTCATGGAACATTGTGATGAAAAGAATTATGGAGCATTGTGCTGACAAGGGCCATGGAGGATTGTGATGACACGGTCATGGAACATTGTGATGACAAGAATTCTGGAGCATTGTGCTGACAAGGGCCATGGAGCATTGTGATGACACGTTCATTGAACATTGTGATGACAAGAATTCTGGAGCATTGTGATGACAAGGGCCATGGAGCATTGTGATGACACGGTCATGGAACATTGTGATGACAAGAATTCCGGAGCATTGTGCGGACAAGGGCCATGGAGCATTGTGATGACACGGTCATGGAACATTGTGATGAGAAGAATTCTGGAGCATTGTGCTGACAAGGGCCATGGAGCATTGCTATGATACGGTCATGGATCATTGTGATGACAGGAATTCTGGAGCATTGTGCTGAAAAGGGCCATGGAGCATTGTGATGACATTGTTATGGAACAATGTGATGAGAAGAATTCCGGAGCATTGTGATGACAAGGGCCATGGAGCATTGTGATGACACGGTCATGGAACATTGTGATGAGAAGAATTCTGCAGCATTGTGCTGACAAGGGCCATGGAGCATTGTGATGACATAGTCAAGGAATATTGCGATGACAAGATTTCTGGAGCATTGTGATGAAAGGGCATGGAGCATTGTGATTAAAGGTGACAAGGAACATTATGATGATATGGGCAGAGAACTCTGTGGTGACAGTGGTCATGGAGTATTGTGACAAAAATTGTCATGGAACATTGTGCTGACAAGGGCCATGGAGCATTGTGATGACACGGTCATGTAACATTGTGATGACAAGAATTCTGGAGCATTGTGCTGACAAGGGCCATGGAGCATTGTGATGACACGGTCATGGAACATTGTGATGACAAGAATTCTGGAGCATTGTGCTGACAAGGGCCATGGATCATTGTGATGACACGGTCATGGAACATTGTGATGACAAGAATTCTGGAGCATTGTGCGGACAAGGGCCATGGAGCATTGTGATGACACGGTAAGGAACATTGTGATGACAAGAATTCTGGAGCATTGTGATGACAAGGGCCATGGAGCATTGTGATGACACGGTCATGGAACATTGTGATGACAAGAATTCTGAAGCATTGTGATGACAAGGGCCATGGAGCATTGTGATGACACGGTCATGGAACATTGTGATGAGAAGAATTCTGGAGCATTGTGCAGACAAGGGCCATGGAGCATTGTGATGACACGGTCATGGAACATTGTGATGAGAAAAATTCTGGAGCATTGTGCTGACAAGGGCCATGGAGCATTGTGATGACACGGTCATGGAACATTGTGATGACAGGAATTCTGGAGCATTGTGCAGAAAAGGGCCATGGAGCATTGTGATGACACGGTCATGGAACAATATGATGAGAAGAATTCCGGAGCATTGTGATGACAAGGGCCATGGAGAATTGTCATGACATGGTCATGGAACATTGTGATGAAAAGAATTCTGGATCATTGTCATGACAATGGCCATGGAGCATTGTGATGACACGGTCATGGAACATTGTGATGAGAAGAATTCTGGATCATTTTCATGACAAGAGCCATGGAGCATTGTGATGACACGGTCATGGAACATTGTGATGACAAGAATTCTGGAGCATTGTGATGACAAGGGCCATGGAGCATTGTGATGACACGGTCATGGAACATTGTGATGACAGGAATTCTGGAGCATTGTGCTGAAAAGGGCCATGGAGCATTGTGATGACATGGTTATGGAACAATGTGATGAGAAGAATTCCGGAGCATTGTGATGACAAGGGCCATGGAGCATTGTGATGACAGGGTCATGGAACATTGTGATGAGAAGAATTCTGCAGCATTGTGCTGACAAGGGCCATGGAGCATTGTGATGACACGGTCATGGAACATTGTGATGACAAGAATTCTGGAGCATTGTCATGACAATGGCCATGGAGCATTGTGATGACACGGTATGGAACATTGTGATGACAAGTATTCTGGAGCATTGTGCTGACAAGTGCCATGGAGCATTGTGATGACACGGTCATGGAACATTGTGATGACAAGAATTCTGGAGCATTGTGATGACAAGGGTCATGGAGCATTGTGATGATATGGTCAAGGAACATTGCGATGACAAGATTTCTGGAGCATTGTGATGAAAGGGCATGGAGCATTGTGATTAAAGGTGACAAGGAACATTATGATGATATGGGCAGAGAACTCTGTGGTGACAGTGGTCATGGAGTATTGTGACAAAAATTGTCATGGAACATTGTGCTGACAAGGGCCATGGAGCATTGTGATGACACGATCATGGAACATTGTGATGACAGGAATTCTGGAGCATTGTGCTGAAAAGGGCCATGGAGCATTTTGATGACACGATCATGAAACAATGTGATGAGAAGAATTCCGGAGCATTGTGATGACAAGGGCCATGGAGCATTGTGATGACACGGTCATGGAACATTGTGATGAGAAGAATTCTGGAGCATTGTGCCGACAAGGGCCATGGAGCATTGTGATGACACGGCCATGAAACATTTTGATGACAAGAATTCGGGAGCATTGTGTTGACAATGGCCATGGAACATTGTGATGACATGGTCATGGAACATTGTGATGAGAAGAATTCTGGAGCATTGTCATGACAAGGGCCATGGAGCATTGTGATGACACGGTCATGGAACATTGTGATGACAAAAATTCTGGAGCATTGTGCTGACAAGGGCCATGGAGCATTGTGATGACACGGTCATGGAACATTGTGATGAAAAGAATTATGGAGCATTGTGCTGACAAGGGCCATGGAGGATTGTGATGACACGGTCATGGAACATTGTGATGACAAGAATTCTGGAGCATTGTGCTGACAAGGGCCATGGAGCATTGTGATGACACGTTCATTGAACATTGTGATGACAAGAATTCTGGAGCATTGTGATGACAAGGGCCATGGAGCATTGTGATGACACGGTCATGGAACATTGTGATGACAAGAATTCCGGAGCATTGTGCGGACAAGGGCCATGGAGCATTGTGATGACACGGTCATGGAACATTGTGATGAGAAGAATTCTGGAGCATTGTGCTGACAAGGGCCATGGAGCATTGCTATGATACGGTCATGGATCATTGTGATGACAGGAATTCTGGAGCATTGTGCTGAAAAGGGCCATGGAGCATTGTGATGACATTGTTATGGAACAATGTGATGAGAAGAATTCCGGAGCATTGTGATGACAAGGGCCATGGAGCATTGTGATGACACGGTCATGGAACATTGTGATGAGAAGAATTCTGCAGCATTGTGCTGACAAGGGCCATGGAGCATTGTGATGACATAGTCAAGGAATATTGCGATGACAAGATTTCTGGAGCATTGTGATGAAAGGGCATGGAGCATTGTGATTAAAGGTGACAAGGAACATTATGATGATATGGGCAGAGAACTCTGTGGTGACAGTGGTCATGGAGTATTGTGACAAAAATTGTCATGGAACATTGTGCTGACAAGGGCCATGGAGCATTGTGATGACACGGTCATGTAACATTGTGATGACAAGAATTCTGGAGCATTGTGCTGACAAGGGCCATGGAGCATTGTGATGACACGGTCATGGAACATTGTGATGACAAGAATTCTGGAGCATTGTGCTGACAAGGGCCATGGATCATTGTGATGACACGGTCATGGAACATTGTGATGACAAGAATTCTGGAGCATTGTGCGGACAAGGGCCATGGAGCATTGTGATGACACGGTAAGGAACATTGTGATGACAAGAATTCTGGAGCATTGTGATGACAAGGGCCATGGAGCATTGTGATGACACGGTCATGGAACATTGTGATGACAAGAATTCTGAAGCATTGTGATGACAAGGGCCATGGAGCATTGTGATGACACGGTCATGGAACATTGTGATGAGAAGAATTCTGGAGCATTGTGCAGACAAGGGCCATGGAGCATTGTGATGACACGGTCATGGAACATTGTGATGAGAAAAATTCTGGAGCATTGTGCTGACAAGGGCCATGGAGCATTGTGATGACACGGTCATGGAACATTGTGATGACAGGAATTCTGGAGCATTGTGCAGAAAAGGGCCATGGAGCATTGTGATGACACGGTCATGGAACAATATGATGAGAAGAATTCCGGAGCATTGTGATGACAAGGGCCATGGAGAATTGTCATGACATGGTCATGGAACATTGTGATGAAAAGAATTCTGGATCATTGTCATGACAATGGCCATGGAGCATTGTGATGACACGGTCATGGAACATTGTGATGAGAAGAATTCTGGATCATTGTCATGACAAGAGCCATGGAGCATTGTGATGACACGGTCATGGAACATTGTGATGACAAGAATTCTGGAGCATTGTGATGACAAGGGCCATGGAGCATTGTGATGACACGGTCATGGAACATTGTGATGACAAGAATTCTGGAGCATTGTGCTGACAAGGGCCATGGAGCATTGTGATGAAAGGGCCATGGAACATTGTGATGTCAAGAATTCGGGAGCATTGTGTTGACAATGGACATGGAACATTGTGATGACATGGTCATGGAACATTGTGATGAGAAGAATTCTGGAGCATTCTCATGACAAGGGCCATGGAGCATTGTGATGACACGGTCATGGAATATTGTGATGACAAGTATTCTGGAGCATTGTGCTGACAAGGGCCATGGAGCATTGTGATGACACGGTTATGGAACATTGTGATGACAAGAATTCTGGAGCATTGTGCTGACAAGGGCCATGGAGCATTGTGATGACACGGTCATGGAGCATTGTGATGAGAAGAATTCTGGAGCATTGTGCGGACAAGGGCCATGGAGCATTGTGATGACACGGTCATGGAACATTGTGATGAGAAGAATTCTGGAGCATTGTGCTGACAAGGGCCATGGAGCATTGTGATGACACGGTCATGGAACATTGTGATGAGAAAAATTCTGGAGCATTGTGCTGACAAGGGCCATGGAGCATTGTGATGACACGGTCATGGAACATTGTGATGACAGGAATTCTGGAGCATTGTGCTGAAAAGGGCATTGGAGCATTGTGATGACATGGTTATGGAACAATGTGATGAGAAGAATTCCGGAGCATTGTGATGACAAGTGCCATGGAGCATTGTGATGACACGGTCATGGAACATTGTGATGAGAAGAATTCTGGAGCATTGTGCTGACAAGGGCCATGGAACATTGTGATGACACGGCCATGGAACATTGTGATGACAAGAATTCTGGAGCATTGTGATGACAATGGCCATGGAGCATTGTGATGACACGGTATGGAACATTGTGATGACAAGAATTCTGGAGCATTGTGATGACAAGTGCCATGGAGCATTGTGATGACACGGTCATGGAACAATATGATGAGAAGAATTCCGGAGCATTGTGATGACAAGGGCCATGGAGAATTGTCATGACATGGTCATGGAACATTGTGATGAAAAGAATTCTGGAGCATTGTGCTGACAAGGGCCATGGAGCATTGTGATGACACGGCCATGGAACATTTTGATGACAAGAATTCTGGAGCATTGTGATGACAATGGCCATGGAGCATTGTGATGACACGGTCATGGAACATTGTGATGAGAAGAATTCTGGATCATTGTCATGACAAGAGCCATGGAGCATTGTGATGACACGGTCATGGAACATTGTGATGACAAGAATTCTGGAGCATTGTGCTGACAAGGGCCATGGAGCATTGTGATGACACGGTCATGGAACATTGTGATGAGAAGAATTCTGGAGCATTGTCATGACAAGGGCCATGGAGCATTGTGATGACACGGTCATGGAACATTGTGATGACAAAAATTCTGGAGCATTGTGCTGACAAGGGCCATGGAGCATTGTGATGACACGGTCATGGAACATTGTGATGAAAAGAATTATGGAGCATTGTGCTGACAAGGGCCATGGAGGATTGTGATGACACGGTCATGGAACATTGTGATGACAAGAATTCTGGAGCATTGTGCTGACAAGGGCCATGGAGCATTGTGATGACACGTTCATTGAACATTGTGATGACAAGAATTCTGGAGCATTGTGATGACAAGGGCCATGGAGCATTGTGATGACACGGTCATGGAACATTGTGATGACAAGAATTCCGGAGCATTGTGCGGACAAGGGCCATGGAGCATTGTGATGACACGGTCATGGAACATTGTGATGAGAAGAATTCTGGAGCATTGTGCTGACAAGGGCCATGGAGCATTGCTATGATACGGTCATGGATCATTGTGATGACAGGAATTCTGGAGCATTGTGCTGAAAAGGGCCATGGAGCATTGTGATGACATTGTTATGGAACAATGTGATGAGAAGAATTCCGGAGCATTGTGATGACAAGGGCCATGGAGCATTGTGATGACACGGTCATGGAACATTGTGATGAGAAGAATTCTGCAGCATTGTGCTGACAAGGGCCATGGAGCATTGTGATGACATAGTCAAGGAATATTGCGATGACAAGATTTCTGGAGCATTGTGATGAAAGGGCATGGAGCATTGTGATTAAAGGTGACAAGGAACATTATGATGATATGGGCAGAGAACTCTGTGGTGACAGTGGTCATGGAGTATTGTGACAAAAATTGTCATGGAACATTGTGCTGACAAGGGCCATGGAGCATTGTGATGACACGGTCATGTAACATTGTGATGACAAGAATTCTGGAGCATTGTGCTGACAAGGGCCATGGAGCATTGTGATGACACGGTCATGGAACATTGTGATGACAAGAATTCTGGAGCATTGTGCTGACAAGGGCCATGGATCATTGTGATGACACGGTCATGGAACATTGTGATGACAAGAATTCTGGAGCATTGTGCGGACAAGGGCCATGGAGCATTGTGATGACACGGTAAGGAACATTGTGATGACAAGAATTCTGGAGCATTGTGATGACAAGGGCCATGGAGCATTGTGATGACACGGTCATGGAACATTGTGATGAGAAGAATTCTGGAGCATTGTGCAGACAAGGGCCATGGAGCATTGTGATGACACGGTCATGGAACATTGTGATGAGAAAAATTCTGGAGCATTGTGCTGACAAGGGCCATGGAGCATTGTGATGACACGGTCATGGAACATTGTGATGACAGGAATTCTGGAGCATTGTGCAGAAAAGGGCCATGGAGCATTGTGATGACACGGTCATGGAACAATATGATGAGAAGAATTCCGGAGCATTGTGATGACAAGGGCCATGGAGAATTGTCATGACATGGTCATGGAACATTGTGATGAAAAGAATTCTGGATCATTGTCATGACAATGGCCATGGAGCATTGTGATGACACGGTCATGGAACATTGTGATGAGAAGAATTCTGGATCATTGTCATGACAAGAGCCATGGAGCATTGTGATGACACGGTCATGGAACATTGTGATGACAAGAATTCTGGAGCATTGTGATGACAAGGGCCATGGAGCATTGTGATGAAAGGGCCATGGAACATTGTGATGACAAGAATTCGGGAGCATTGTGTTGACAATGGACATGGAACATTGTGATGACATGGTCATGGAACATTGTGATGAGAAGAATTCTGGAGCATTCTCATGACAAGGGCCATGGAGCATTGTGATGACACGGTCATGGAATATTGTGATGACAAGAATTCTGGAGCATTGTTCTGACAAGGGCCATGGAGCATTGTGATGACACGGTCATGGAACATTGTGATGAGAAGAATTCTGGAGCATTGTGCTGACAAGGGCCATGGAGCATTGTGATGATACGGTCATGGAACATTGTGATGACAAGAATTCTGGAGCATTGTGCTGAAAAGGGCATTGGAGCATTGTGATGACATGGTTATGGAACAATGTGATGAGAAGAATTCCAGAGCATTGTGATGACAAGTGCCATGGAGCATTGTGATGACACGGTCATGGAACATTGTGATGAGAAGAATTCTGGAGCATTGTGCTGACAAGGGCCATGGAACATTGTGATGACACGGCCATGGAACATTGTGATGACAAGAATTCTGGAGCACTGTGATGACAAGGGCCATGGAGCATTGTGATGACACGGTCATGGAACATTGTGATGAGAAGAATTCTGGAGCATTGTGCAGACAAGTGCCATGGAGCATTGTGATGACACGGTCATGGAACATTGTGATGACAGGAATTCTGGAGCATTGTGCTGAAAAGGGCATTGGAGCATTGTGATGACATGGTTATGGAACAATGTGATGAGAAGAATTCCAGAGCATTGTGATGACAAGTGCCATGGAGCATTGTGATGACACGGTCATGGAACATTGTGATGAGAAGAATTCTGGAGCATTGTGCTGACAAGGGCCATGGAACATTGTGATGACACGGCCATGGAACATTGTGATGACAAGAATTCTGGAGCATTGTGATGACAAGGGCCATGGAGCATTGTGATGACACGGTATGGAACATTGTGATGACAAGAATTCCGGAGCATTGTGCGGACAAGGGCCATGGAGCATTGTGATGACACGGTCATGGAACATTGTGATGAGAAGAATTCTGGAGCATTGTGCTGACAAGGGCCATGGAGCATTGCTATGATACGGTCATGGATCATTGTGATGACAGGAATTCTGGAGCATTGTGCTGAAAAGGGCCATGGAGCATTGTGATGACATTGTTATGGAACAATGTGATGAGAAGAATTCCGGAGCATTGTGATGACAAGGGCCATGGAGCATTGTGATGACACGGTCATGGAACATTGTGATGAGAAGAATTCTGCAGCATTGTGCTGACAAGGGCCATGGAGCATTGTGATGACATAGTCAAGGAATATTGCGATGACAAGATTTCTGGAGCATTGTGATGAAAGGGCATGGAGCATTGTGATTAAAGGTGACAAGGAACATTATGATGATATGGGCAGAGAACTCTGTGGTGACAGTGGTCATGGAGTATTGTGACAAAAATTGTCATGGAACATTGTGCTGACAAGGGCCATGGAGCATTGTGATGACACGGTCATGTAACATTGTGATGACAAGAATTCTGGAGCATTGTGCTGACAAGGGCCATGGAGCATTCTGATGACACGGTCATGGAACATTGTGATGACAAGAATTCTGGAGCATTGTGCTGACAAGGGCCATGGATCATTGTGATGACACGGTCATGGAACATTGTGATGACAAGAATTCTGGAGCATTGTGCGGACAAGGGCCATGGAGCATTGTGATGACACGGTAAGGAACATTGTGATGACAAGAATTCTGGAGCATTGTGATGACAAGGGCCATGGAGCATTGTGATGACACGGTCATGGAACATTGTGATGAGAAGAATTCTGGAGCATTGTGCAGACAAGGGCCATGGAGCATTGTGATGACACGGTCATGGAACATTGTGATGAGAAAAATTCTGGAGCATTGTGCTGACAAGGGCCATGGAGCATTGTGATGACACGGTCATGGAACATTGTGATGACAGGAATTCTGGAGCATTGTGCAGAAAAGGGCCATGGAGCATTGTGATGACACGGTCATGGAACAATATGATGAGAAGAATTCCGGAGCATTGTGATGACAAGGGCCATGGAGAATTGTCATGACATGGTCATGGAACATTGTGATGAAAAGAATTCTGGATCATTGTCATGACAATGGCCATGGAGCATTGTGATGACACGGTCATGGAACATTGTGATGAGAAGAATTCTGGATCATTGTCATGACAAGAGCCATGGAGCATTGTGATGACACGGTCATGGAACATTGTGATGACAAGAATTCTGGAGCATTGTGATGACAAGGGCCATGGAGCATTGTGATGAAAGGGCCATGGAACATTGTGATGACAAGAATTCGGGAGCATTGTGTTGACAATGGACATGGAACATTGTGATGACATGGTCATGGAACATTGTGATGAGAAGAATTCTGGAGCATTCTCATGACAAGGGCCATGGAGCATTGTGATGACACGGTCATGGAATATTGTGATGACAAGAATTCTGGAGCATTGTTCTGACAAGGGCCATGGAGCATTGTGATGACACGGTCATGGAACATTGTGATGAGAAGAATTCTGGAGCATTGTGCTGACAAGGGCCATGGAGCATTGTGATGATACGGTCATGGAACATTGTGATGACAAGAATTCTGGAGCATTGTGCTGAAAAGGGCATTGGAGCATTGTGATGACATGGTTATGGAACAATGTGATGAGAAGAATTCCAGAGCATTGTGATGACAAGTGCCATGGAGCATTGTGATGACACGGTCATGGAACATTGTGATGAGAAGAATTCTGGAGCATTGTGCTGACAAGGGCCATGGAACATTGTGATGACACGGCCATGGAACATTGTGATGACAAGAATTCTGGAGCACTGTGATGACAAGGGCCATGGAGCATTGTGATGACACGGTCATGGAACATTGTGATGAGAAGAATTCTGGAGCATTGTGCAGACAAGTGCCATGGAGCATTGTGATGACACGGTCATGGAACATTGTGATGACAGGAATTCTGGAGCATTGTGCTGAAAAGGGCATTGGAGCATTGTGATGACATGGTTATGGAACAATGTGATGAGAAGAATTCCAGAGCATTGTGATGACAAGTGCCATGGAGCATTGTGATGACACGGTCATGGAACATTGTGATGAGAAGAATTCTGGAGCATTGTGCTGACAAGGGCCATGGAACATTGTGATGACACGGCCATGGAACATTGTGATGACAAGAATTCTGGAGCATTGTGATGACAAGGGCCATGGAGCATTGTGATGACACGGTATGGAACATTGTGATGACAAGAATTCCGGAGCATTGTGCGGACAAGGGCCATGGAGCATTGTGATGACACGGTCATGGAACATTGTGATGAGAAGAATTCTGGAGCATTGTGCTGAAAAGGGCCATGGAGCATTGCTATGATACGGTCATGGATCATTGTGATGACAGGAATTCTGGAGCATTGTGCTGAAAAGGGCCATGGAGCATTGTGATGACATTGTTATGGAACAATGTGATGAGAAGAATTCCGGAGCATTGTGATGACAAGGGCCATGGAGCATTGTGATGACACGGTCATGGAACATTGTGATGAGAAGAATTCTGCAGCATTGTGCTGACAAGGGCCATGGAGCATTGTGATGACATAGTCAAGGAATATTGCGATGACAAGATTTCTGGAGCATTGTGATGAAAGGGCATGGAGCATTGTGATTAAAGGTGACAAGGAACATTATGATGATATGGGCAGAGAACTCTGTGGTGACAGTGGTCATGGAGTATTGTGACAAAAATTGTCATGGAACATTGTGCTGACAAGGGCCATGGAGCATTGTGATGACACGGTCATGTAACATTGTGATGACAAGAATTCTGGAGCATTGTGCTGACAAGGGCCATGGAGCATTGTGATGACACGGTCATGGAACATTGTGATGACAAGAATTCTGGAGCATTGTGCTGACAAGGGCCATGGATCATTGTGATGACACGGTCATGGAACATTGTGATGACAAGAATTCTGGAGCATTGTGCGGACAAGGGCCATGGAGCATTGTGATGACACGGTAAGGAACATTGTGATGACAAGAATTCTGGAGCATTGTGATGACAAGGGCCATGGAGCATTGTGATGACACGGTCATGGAACATTGTGATGAGAAGAATTCTGGAGCATTGTGCAGACAAGGGCCATGGAGCATTGTGATGACACGGTCATGGAACATTGTGATGAGAAAAATTCTGGAGCATTGTGCTGACAAGGGCCATGGAGCATTGTGATGACACGGTCATGGAACATTGTGATGACAGGAATTCTGGAGCATTGTGCAGAAAAGGGCCATGGAGCATTGTGATGACACGGTCATGGAACAATATGATGAGAAGAATTCCGGAGCATTGTGATGACAAGGGCCATGGAGAATTGTCATGACATGGTCATGGAACATTGTGATGAAAAGAATTCTGGATCATTGTCATGACAATGGCCATGGAGCATTGTGATGACACGGTCATGGAACATTGTGATGAGAAGAATTCTGGATCATTGTCATGACAAGAGCCATGGAGCATTGTGATGACACGGTCATGGAACATTGTGATGACAAGAATTCTGGAGCATTGTGATGACAAGGGCCATGGAGCATTGTGATGACACGGTCATGGAATATTGTGATGACAAGAATTCTGGAGCATTGTGCTGACAAGGGCCATGGAGCATTGTGATGAAAGGGCCATGGAACATTGTGATGACAAGAATTCTGGAGCATTGTGATGACAAGGGCCATGGAGCATTGTGATGACACGGTCATGGAACATTGTGATGAGAAGAATTCTGGAGCATTGTGCTGACAAGGGCCATGGAGCATTGTGATGATACGGTCATGGAACATTGTGATGACAAGAATTCTGGAGCATTGTGATGACAATGGCCATGGAGCATTGTGATGACACGGTAAGGAACATTGTGATGACAAGAATTCTGGAGCATTGTGATGACAAGGGCCATGGAGCATTGTGATGACACGGTCATGGAACATTGTGATGACAAGAATTCTGGAGCATTGTGCGGACAAGGGCCATGGAGCATTGTGATGACACGGTCATGGAACATTGTGATGACAGGAATTCTGGAGCATTGTGCTGACAAGGGCCATGGAGCATTGTGATGACACGGTCATGGAACATTGTGATGAGAAAAATTCTGGAGCATTGTGCTGACAAGGGCCATGGAGCATTGTGATGACACGGTCATGGAACATTGTGATGACAGGAATTCTGGAGCATTGTGCTGAAAAGGGCATTGGAGCATTGTGATGACATGGTTATGGAACAATGTGATGACAAGAATTCCGGAGCATTGTGATGACAAGTGCCATGGAGCATTGTGATGATACGGTCATGGAACATTGTGATGAGAAGAATTCTGGAGCATTGTGCTGACAAGGGCCATGGAACATTGTGATGACACGGCCATGGAACATTGTGATGACAAGAATTCTGGAGCATTGTGATGACAATGGCCATGGAGCATTGTGATGAAAGGGCCATGGAACATTGTGATGACAAGAATTCGGGAGCATTGTGTTGACAATGGACATGGAACATTGTGATGACATGGTCATGGAACATTGTGATGAGAAGAATTCTGGAGCATTCTCATGACAAGGGCCATGGAGCATTGTGATGACACGGTCATGGAATATTGTGATGACAAGAATTCTGGAGCATTGTGCTGACAAGGGCCATGGAGCATTGTGATGACACGGTCATGGAACATTGTGATGAGAAGAATTCTGGAGCATTGTGCTGACAAGGGCCATGGAGCATTGTGATGACACGGTCATGGAACATTGTGATGAGAAGAATTCTGGAGCATTGTGCGGACAAGGGCCATGGAGCATTGTGATGACACGGTCATGGAACATTGTGATGAGAAGAATTCTGGAGCATTGTGCTGACAAGGGCCATGGAGCATTGTGATGACACGGTCATGGAACATTGTGATGAGAAAAATTCTGGAGCATTGTGCTGACAAGGGCCATGGAGCATTGTGATGACACGGTCATGGAACATTGTGATGACAGGAATTCTGGAGCATTGTGCTGAAAAGGGCATTGGAGCATTGTGATGACATGGTTATGGAACAATGTGATGAGAAGAATTCCGGAGCATTGTGATGACAAGTGCCATGGAGCATTGTGATGACACGTTCATGGATCATTGTGATGAGAAGAATTCTGGAGCATTGTGCTGACAAGGGCCATGGAACATTGTGATGACACGGCCATGGAACATTGTGATGACAAGAATTCTGGAGCATTGTGATGACAATGGCCATGGAGCACTGTGATGACAGGGTATGGAACATTGTGATGACAAGAATTCTGGAGCATTGTGATGACAAGGGCCATGGAGCATTGTGATGACACGGTCATGGAACATTGTGATGACAAGAATTCTGGAGCATTGTGCGGACAAGGGCCATGGAGCATTGTGATGACACGGTCATGGAACATTGTGATGAAAAGAATTCTGGAGCATTGTGCAGACAAGGGCCATGGAGCATTGTGATGACACGGTCATGGAACATTGTGATGAGAAAAATTCTGGAGCATTGTGCTGACAAGGGCCATGGAGCATTGTGATGACACGGTCATGGAACATTGTGATGACAGGAATTCTGGAGCATTGTGCTGAAAAGGGCCATGGAGCATTGTGATGACACGGTCATGGAACAATATGATGAGAAGAATTCCGGAGCATTGTGATGACAAGGGCCATGGAGAATTGTCATGACATGGTCATGGAACATTGTGATGAAAAGAATTCTGGAGCATTGTGCTGACAAGGGCCATGGAGCATTGTGATGACACGGCCATGGAACATTTTGATGACAAGAATTCTGGAGCATTGTGATGACAATGGCCATGGAGCATTGTGATGACACGGTCATGGAACATTGTGATGAGAAGAATTCTGGATCATTGTCATGACAAGAGCCATGGAGCATTGTGATGACACGGTCATGGAACATTGTGATGACAAGAATTCTGGAGCATTGTGATGACAAGGGCCATGGAGCATTGTGATGACACGGTCATGGAACATTGTGATGAAAAGAATTCTGAAGCATTGTGATGACAAGGGCCATGGAGCATTGTGATGACACGGTCATGGAACATTGTGATGACAAGAATTCTGGAGCATTGTGCTGACAAGGGCCATGGAGCATTGTGATGAAAGGGCCATGGAACATTGTGATGACAAGAATTCGGGAGCATTGTGTTGACAATGGACATGGAACATTGTGATGACATGGTCATGGAACATTGTGATGAGAAGAATTCTGGAGCATTCTCATGACAAGGGCCATGGAGCATTGTGATGACACGGTCATGGAATATTGTGATGACAAGAATTCTGGAGCATTGTGCTGACAAGGGCCATGGAGCATTGTGATGACACGGTCATGGAACATTGTGATGAGAAGAATTCTGGAGCATTGTGCTGACAAGGGCCATGGAGCATTGTGATGACACGGTCATGGAACATTGTGATGATAAGAATTCTGGAGCATTGTGCGGACAAGGGCCATGGAGCATTGTGATGACACGGTCATGGAACATTGTGATGAGAAGAATTCTGGAGCATTGTGCTGACAAGGGCCATGGAACATTGTGATGACACGGCCATGGAACATTGTGATGACAAGAATTCTGGAGCATTGTGATGACAATGGCCATGGAGCATTGTGATGACACGGTATGGAACATTGTGATGACAAGAATTCTGGAGCATTGTGATGACAATAGCCATGGAGCATTGTGATGACACGGTATGGAACATTGTGATGACAAGAATTCTGGAGCATTGTGATGACAAGGGCCATGGAGCATTGTGATGACACGGTCATGGAACATTGTGATGACAAGAATTCTGGAGCATTGTGCGGACAATGGCCATGGAGCATTGTGATGACACGGTCATGGAACATTGTGATGAAAAGAATTCTGGAGCATTGTGCAGACAAGGGCCATGGAGCATTGTGATGACACGGTCATGGAACATTGTGATGAGAAAAATTCTGGAGCATTGTGCTGACAAGGGCCATGGAGCATTGTGATGACACGGTCATGGAACATTGTGATGACAGGAATTCTGGAGCATTGTGCTGAAAAGGGCCATGGAGCATTGTGATGACACGGTCATGGAACAATATGATGAGAAGAATTCCGGAGCATTGTGATGACAAGGGCCATGGAGAATTGTCATGACATGGTCATGGAACATTGTGATGAAAAGAATTCTGGAGCATTGTGCTGACAAGGGCCATGGAGCATTGTGATGACACGGCCATGGAACATTTTGATGACAAGAATTCTGGAGCATTGTGATGACAATGGCCATGGAGCATTGTGATGACACGGTCATGGAACATTGTGATGAGAAGTATTCTGGATCATTGTCATGACAAGAGCCATGGAGCATTGTGATGACACGGTAAGGAACATTGTGATGACAAGAATTCTGGAGCATTGTGATGACAAGGGCCATGGAGCATTGTGATGACACGGTCATGGAACATTGTGATGACAAGAATTCTGAAGCATTATGATGACAAGGGCCATGGAGCATTGTGATGACACGGTCATGGAACATTGTGATGAGAAGAATTCTGGAGCATTGTGCAGACAAGGGCCATGGAGCATTGTGATGACACGGTCATGGAACATTGTGATGAGAAAAATTCTGGAGCATTGTGCTGACAAGGGCCATGGAGCATTGTGATGACACGGTCATGGAACATTGTGATGACAGGAATTCTGGAGCATTGTGCTGAAAAGGGCATTGGAGGATTGTGATGACATGGTTATGGAACAATGTGATGAGAAGAATTCCGGAGCATTGTGATGACAAGTGCCATGGAGCATTGTGATGACACGGTCATGGAACATTGTGATGACAAGAATTCTGAAGCATTATGATGACAAGGGCCATGGAGCATTGTGATGACACGGTCATGGAACATTGTGATGAGAAGAATTCTGGAGCATTGTGCAGACAAGGGCCATGGAGCATTGTGATGACATGGTCATGGAACATTGTGATGAGAAAAATTCTGGAGCATTGTGCTGACAAGGGCCATGGAGCATTGTGATGACACGGTCATGGAACACTGTGATGACAGGAATTCTGGAGCATTGTGCTGAAAAGGGCATTGGAGGATTGTGATGACATGGTTATGGAACAATGTGATGAGAAGAATTCCGGAGCATTGTGATGACAAGTGCCATGGAGCATTGTGATGACACGGTCATGGAACATTGTGATGAGAAGAATTCTGGAGCATTGTGCTGACAAGGGCCATGGAGCATTGTGATGACACGGCCATGGAACATTTTGATGACAAGAATTCTGGAGCATTGTGATGACAATGGCCATGGAGCATTGTGATGACACGGTCATGGAACATTGTGATGAGAAGAATTCTGGATCATTGTCATGACAAGAGCCATGGAGCATTGTGATGACACGGTCATGGAACATTGTGATGACAAGAATTCTGGAGCATTGTGATGACAAGGGCCATGGAGCATTGTGATGACACGGTCATGGAACATTGTGATGACAAGAATTCTGGAGCATTGTGCTGACAAGGGCCATGGAGCATTGTGATGAAAGGGCCATGGATCATTGTGATGACAAGAATTCGGGAGCATTGTGTTGACAATGGACATGGAACATTGTGATGACATGGTCATGGAACATTGTGATGAGAAGAATTCTGGAGCATTCTCATGACAAGGGCCATGGAGCACTGTGATGACACGGTCATGGAATATTGTGATGACAAGAATTCTGGAGCATTGTGCTGACAAGGGCCATGGAGCATTGTGATGACACGGTCATGGAACATTGTGATGAAAAGAATTCTGGAGCATTGTGCTGACAAGGGCCATGGAGCATTGTGATGACACGGTCATGGAACATTGTGATGAGAAGAATTCTGGAGCATTGTGCGGACAAGGGCCATGGAGCATTGTGATGACACGGTCATGGAATATTGTGATGACAAGAATTCTGGAGCATTGTGCTGACAAGGGCCATGGAGCATTGTGATGACATGGTCAAGGAACATTGCGATGAAAAGATTTCTGGAGCATTGTGATGAAAGGGCATGGAGCATTGTGATTAAAGGTGACAAGGAACATTATGATGATATGGGCAGAGAACTCTGTGATGACAGTGGTCATGGAGTATTGTGACAAAAATTGTCATGGTACATTGTGCTGACAAGGGCCATGGAGCATTGTGATGACACGGTCATGGAAGATTGTGATGACAAGAATTGTGGAGCATTATGATGACAAGCGCCATGGAGCATTGTGATGACACGATCATGGAACATTGTGATGACAGGAATTCTGGAGCATTGTGCTGAAAAGGGCCATGGAGCATTTTGATGACACGGTCATGGAACAATGTGATGAGAAGAATTCCGGAGCATTGTGCTGACAAAGGCCATGGAGCATTGTGATGACACGTTCATGGAACATTGTGATGACAAGAATTCCGGAGCATTGTGATGACAAGGGCCATGGAGCATTGTGATGACACGGTCATGGAACATTGTGATGACAGGAATTCTGGAGCATTGTGCTGAAAAGGGCCATGGAGCATTGTGATGACATGGTTATGGAACAATGTGATGAGAAGAATTCTGCAGCATTGTGCTGACAAGGGCCATGGAGCATTGTGATGACACGGTCATGGAACATTGTGATGACAAGAATTCTGGAGCATTGTCATGACAATGGCCATGGAGCATTGTGATGACACGGTATGGAACATTGTGATGACAAGAATTCTGGAGCATTGTGCTGACAAGTGCCATGGAGCATTGTGATGACATGGTCATGGAACATTGTGATGACAAGAATTCTGGAGCATTGTGCTGACAAGGGCCATGGAGCATTGTGAAGATACGGTCATGGAACATTGTGATGACAAGAATTCTGGAGCATTGTGCTGACAAGGGCCATGGAGCATTGTGATGACACGATCATGGAACATTGTGATGACAGTAATTCTGGAGCATTGTGCTGAAAAGGGCCATGGAGCATTGTGATGACACGGTCATGGAACATTGTGATGAAAAGAATTCTGGAGCATTGTGCTGACAAGGGCCATGGAGCATTGTGATGACACGGCCATGGAACATTTTGATGACAAGAATTCTGGAGCATTGTGATGACAATGGCCATGGAGCATTGTGATGACACGGTCATGGAACATTGTGATGAGATGAATTCTGGATCATTGTCATGACAAGAGCCATGGAGCATTGTGATGACACGGTCATGGAACATTGTGATGACAAGAATTCTGGAGCATTGTGATGACAAGGGCCATGGAGCATTGTGATGACATGGTCATGGAACATTGTGATGACAAGAATTCTGGAGCATTGTGCTGACAAGGGCCATGGAGCATTGTGATGAAAGGGCCATGGATCATTGTGATGACAAGAATTCGGGAGCATTGTGTTGAAAATGGACATGGAACATTGTGATGACATGGTCATGGAACATTGTGATGAGAAGAATTCTGGAGCATTCTCATGACAAGGGCCATGGAGCATTGTGATGACACGGTCATGGAATATTGTGATGACAAGAATTCTGGAGCATTGTGCTGACAAGGGCCATGGAGCATTGTGATGACACGGTCATGGAACATTGTGATGACAAGAATTCTGGAGCATTGTGCTGACAAGGGCCATGGAGCATTGTGATGACACGGTCATGGAACATTGTGATGAGAAGAATTCTGCAGCATTGTGCGGACAAGGGCCATGGAGCATTGCGATGATACGGTCATGGAACATTGTGATGACAGGAATTCTGGAGCATTGTGCTGAAAAGGGCCATGGAGCATTGTGATGACATGGTTATGGAACAATGTGATGAGAAGAATTCCGGAGCATTGTGATGACAAGGGCCATGGAGCATTGTGATGACACGGTCATGGAACATTGTGATGAGAAGAATTCTGCAGCATTGTGCTGACAAGGGCCATGGAGCATTGTGATGACATGGTCAAGGAATATTGCGATGACAAGATTTCTGGAGCATTGTGATGAAAGGGCATGGAGCATTGTGATTAAAGGTGACAAGGAACATTATGATGATATGGGCAGAGAACTCTGTGGTGACAGTGGTCATGGAGTATTGTGACAAAAATTGTCATGGAACATTGTGCTGACAAGGGCCATGGAGCATTGTGATGACACGGTCATGTAACATTGTGATGACAAGAATTCTGGAGCATTGTGCTGACAAGGGCCATGGAGCATTGTGATGAAACGGTCATGGAACATTGTGATGACAAGAATTCTGCAGCATTGTGCTGAAAAGGGCCATGGAGCATTGTGATGGCACGGTCATGGAACATTGTGATGACAAGAATTCTGGAGCATTGTGCGGACAAGGGCCATGGAGCATTGTGATGACACGGTCATGGAACATTGTGATGAGAAGAATTCTGGAGCATTGTGCTGACAAGGGCCATGGAGCATTGTGATGATACGGTCATGGAACATTGTGATGACAGGAATTCTGGAGCATTGTGATGACAAGTGTCATGGAGCATTGTGATGACATGGTCAAGGAACATTGCAATGAAAAAGGTTTCTGTAGCATTGAGAAGAAAGGGCATGGAGCTTTGTGATTAAAGGTGACAAGGAACATTGTGATGATATGGGCAGAGAACTCTGTGATGACAGTGGTCATGGAGTATTGTGACAAAAAGTGTCATGGAACATTGTGTTGACAAGGGCCATGGAGCATTGTGATGACACTGTCATGGAACATTGTGATGAGAAGAATTCTGGAGCATTGTCATGACAAGGGCCATGGAGCATTGTGATGACACGGTCATGGAACATTGTGATGACAAGAATTCTGGAGCATTGTGATGACAAGGGCCATGGAGCATTGTGATGACACGGTCATGGAACATTGTGATGAGAAGAATTCTGGGGAATTGTGCTGACAAGGGCCATGGAGCATTGTGATGACACGGCCATGGAACATTGTGATGACAAGAATTCTGGAGCATTGTGATGACAATGGCCATGGAGCATTGTGATGACACGGTATGGAACATTGTGATGACAAGAATTCTGGAGCATTGTGATGACAAGGGCCATGGAGCATTGTGATGACACGGTCATGGAACATTGTGATGACAGGAATTCTGGAGCATTGTGCTGAGAAGGGCCATGGAACATTGTGATAACACGGCCATGGAACATTGTGATGACAAGAATTCTGGAGCATTGTGATGACAATGGCCATGGAGCATTGTGATGACACGGTCATGGAACATTGTGATGACACGAATTCTGGAGCATTGTGCTGAAAAGGGCCATGGAGCATTGTGATGACACGGTCATGGAAAAATGTGATGAGAAGAATTCCGGAGCATTGTGATGACAAGGGCCATGGAGCATTGTGATGACACGGTCATGGAACATTGTGATGAGAAGAATTCTGGAGCATTGTGCTGACAAGGGCCATGGAGCCTTGTGATGACACGGCCATGGAACATTGTGATGACAAGGGCCATGGAGCATTGTGATGACACTGTCATGGAACATTGTGATGACAAGAATTCTGGAGCATTGTGATGACAAGGGCCATGGAGCATTGTGATGACACGGTCATGGAACATTGTGATGACAATAATTCTGGAGCATTGTGCGGACAAGTGCCATGGAGCATTGTGATGACACAGTCATGGAACATTGTGATGAGAAGAATTCTGGAGCATTGTGGTGACAAGGGCCATGGAGCATTGTGATGACACGGCCATGGAACATTGTGATGACAAGGGCCATGGAGCATTGTGATGACACATTCATGGAACATTGTGATGACAAGAATTCTGGAGCATTGTGATGACAAGGGCCATGGAGCATTGTGATGACACGGTCATGGAACATTGTGATGACAAGAATTCTGGAGCATTGTGCGGACAAGGGCCATGGAGCATTGTGATGACACGGTCATGGAACATTGTGATGAGAAGAATTCTGGAGCATTGTGCTGACAAGGGCCATGGAGCATTGTGATGATACGGTCATGGAACATTGTGATGCCAAGAATTCTGGAGCATTGTGATGACAAGGGCTATGGAGCATTGTGATGACACGGTATGGAACCTTGTGATGACAAGAATTCTGGAGCATTGTGATGACAAGGGCCATGGAGCATTGTGATGACATGGTCAAGGAACATTGCGATGAAAAGATTTCTGGAGCATTGTGATGAAAGGGCATGGAGCATTGTGATTAAAGGTGACAAGGAACATTATGATGATATGGGCAGAGAACTCTGTGATGACAGTGGTCATGGAGTATTGTGACAAAAATTGTCATGGTACATTGTGCTGACAAGGGCCATGGAGCATTGTGATGACACGGTCATGGAAGATTGTGATGACAAGAATTGTGGAGCATTATGATGACAAGCGCCATGGAGCATTGTGATGACACGATCATGGAACATTGTGATGACAGGAATTCTGGAGCATTGTGCTGAAAAGGGCCATGGAGCATTTTGATGACACGGTCATGGAACAATGTGATGACAAGAATTCCGGAGCATTGTGATGACAAGGGCCATGGAGCATTGTGATGACACGGTCATGGAACATTGTGATGAAAAGAATTCTGAAGCATTGTGATGACAAGGGCCATGGAGCATTGTGATGACACGGTCATGGAACATTGTGATGACAAGAATTCTGGAGCATTGTGCTGACAAGGGCCATGGAGCATTGTGATGAAAGGGCCATGGAACATTGTGATGACAAGAATTCGGGAGCATTGTGTTGACAATGGACATGGAACATTGTGATGACATGGTCATGGAACATTGTGATGAGAAGAATTCTGGAGCATTCTCATGACAAGGGCCATGGAGCATTGTGATGACACGGTCATGGAATATTGTGATGACAAGAATTCTGGAGCATTGTGCTGACAAGGGCCATGGAGCATTGTGATGACACGGTCATGGAACATTGTGATGAGAAGAATTCTGGAGCATTGTGCTGACAAGGGCCATGGAGCATTGTGATGACACGGTCATGGAACATTGTGATGATAAGAATTCTGGAGCATTGTGCGGACAAGGGCCATGGAGCATTGTGATGACACGGTCATGGAACATTGTGATGAGAAGAATTCTGGAGCATTGTGGTGACAAGGGCCATGGAGCATTGTGATGACACGGTCATGGAACATTGTGATGAGAAAAATTCTGGAGCATTGTGCTGACAAGGGCCATGGAGCATTGTGATGACACGGTCATGGAACATTGTGATGACAGGAATTCTGGGGCATTGTGCTGAAAAGGGCATTGGAGCATTGTGATGACATGGTTATGGAACAATGTGATGAGAAGAATTCCGGAGCATTGTGATGACAAGTGCCATGGAGCATTGTGATGACACGGTCATGGAACATTGTGATGAGAAGAATTCTGGAGCATTGTGCTGACAAGGGCCATGGAACATTGTGATGACACGGCCATGGAACATTGTGATGACAAGAATTCTGGAGCATTGTGATGACAATGGCCATGGAGCATTGTGATGACACGGTATGGAACATTGTGATGACAAGAATTCTGGAGCATTGTGATGACAATAGCCATGGAGCATTGTGATGACACGGTATGGAACATTGTGATGACAAGAATTCTGGAGCATTGTGATGACAAGGGCCATGGAGCATTGTGATGACACGGTCATGGAACATTGTGATGACAAGAATTCTGGAGCATTGTGCGGACAATGGCCATGGAGCATTGTGATGACACGGTCATGGAACATTGTGATGAAAAGAATTCTGGAGCATTGTGCAGACAAGGGCCATGGAGCATTGTGATGACACGGTCATGGAACATTGTGATGAGAAAAATTCTGGAGCATTGTGCTGACAAGGGCCATGGAGCATTGTGATGACACGGTCATGGAACATTGTGATGACAGGAATTCTGGAGCATTGTGCTGAAAAGGGCCATGGAGCATTGTGATGACACGGTCATGGAACAATATGATGAGAAGAATTCCGGAGCATTGTGATGACAAGGGCCATGGAGAATTGTCATGACATGGTCATGGAACATTGTGATGAAAAGAATTCTGGAGCATTGTGCTGACAAGGGCCATGGAGCATTGTGATGACACGGCCATGGAACATTTTGATGACAAGAATTCTGGAGCATTGTGATGACAATGGCCATGGAGCATTGTGATGACACGGTCATGGAACATTGTGATGAGAAGTATTCTGGATCATTGTCATGACAAGAGCCATGGAGCATTGTGATGACACGGTAAGGAACATTGTGATGACAAGAATTCTGGAGCATTGTGATGACAAGGGCCATGGAGCATTGTGATGACACGGTCATGGAACATTGTGATGACAAGAATTCTGAAGCATTATGATGACAAGGGCCATGGAGCATTGTGATGACACGGTCATGGAACATTGTGATGAGAAGAATTCTGGAGCATTGTGCAGACAAGGGCCATGGAGCATTGTGATGACACGGTCATGGAACATTGTGATGAGAAAAATTCTGGAGCATTGTGCTGACAAGGGCCATGGAGCATTGTGATGACACGGTCATGGAACATTGTGATGACAGGAATTCTGGAGCATTGTGCTGAAAAGGGCATTGGAGGATTGTGATGACATGGTTATGGAACAATGTGATGAGAAGAATTCCGGAGCATTGTGATGACAAGTGCCATGGAGCATTGTGATGACACGGTCATGGAACATTGTGATGACAAGAATTCTGAAGCATTATGATGACAAGGGCCATGGAGCATTGTGATGACACGGTCATGGAACATTGTGATGAGAAGAATTCTGGAGCATTGTGCAGACAAGGGCCATGGAGCATTGTGATGACATGGTCATGGAACATTGTGATGAGAAAAATTCTGGAGCATTGTGCTGACAAGGGCCATGGAGCATTGTGATGACACGGTCATGGAACACTGTGATGACAGGAATTCTGGAGCATTGTGCTGAAAAGGGCATTGGAGGATTGTGATGACATGGTTATGGAACAATGTGATGAGAAGAATTCCGGAGCATTGTGATGACAAGTGCCATGGAGCATTGTGATGACACGGTCATGGAACATTGTGATGAGAAGAATTCTGGAGCATTGTGCTGACAAGGGCCATGGAGCATTGTGATGACACGGCCATGGAACATTTTGATGACAAGAATTCTGGAGCATTGTGATGACAATGGCCATGGAGCATTGTGATGACACGGTCATGGAACATTGTGATGAGAAGAATTCTGGATCATTGTCATGACAAGAGCCATGGAGCATTGTGATGACACGGTCATGGAACATTGTGATGACAAGAATTCTGGAGCATTGTGATGACAAGGGCCATGGAGCATTGTGATGACACGGTCATGGAACATTGTGATGACAAGAATTCTGGAGCATTGTGCTGACAAGGGCCATGGAGCATTGTGATGAAAGGGCCATGGATCATTGTGATGACAAGAATTCGGGAGCATTGTGTTGACAATGGACATGGAACATTGTGATGACATGGTCATGGAACATTGTGATGAGAAGAATTCTGGAGCATTCTCATGACAAGGGCCATGGAGCACTGTGATGACACGGTCATGGAATATTGTGATGACAAGAATTCTGGAGCATTGTGCTGACAAGGGCCATGGAGCATTGTGATGACACGGTCATGGAACATTGTGATGAAAAGAATTCTGGAGCATTGTGCTGACAAGGGCCATGGAGCATTGTGATGACACGGTCATGGAACATTGTGATGAGAAGAATTCTGGAGCATTGTGCGGACAAGGGCCATGGAGCATTGTGATGACACGGTCATGGAATATTGTGATGACAAGAATTCTGGAGCATTGTGCTGACAAGGGCCATGGAGCATTGTGATGACATGGTCAAGGAACATTGCGATGAAAAGATTTCTGGAGCATTGTGATGAAAGGGCATGGAGCATTGTGATTAAAGGTGACAAGGAACATTATGATGATATGGGCAGAGAACTCTGTGATGACAGTGGTCATGGAGTATTGTGACAAAAATTGTCATGGTACATTGTGCTGACAAGGGCCATGGAGCATTGTGATGACACGGTCATGGAAGATTGTGATGACAAGAATTGTGGAGCATTATGATGACAAGCGCCATGGAGCATTGTGATGACACGATCATGGAACATTGTGATGACAGGAATTCTGGAGCATTGTGCTGAAAAGGGCCATGGAGCATTTTGATGACACGGTCATGGAACAATGTGATGAGAAGAATTCCGGAGCATTGTGCTGACAAAGGCCATGGAGCATTGTGATGACACGTTCATGGAACATTGTGATGACAAGAATTCCGGAGCATTGTGATGACAAGGGCCATGGAGCATTGTGATGACACGGTCATGGAACATTGTGATGACAGGAATTCTGGAGCATTGTGCTGAAAAGGGCCATGGAGCATTGTGATGACATGGTTATGGAACAATGTGATGAGAAGAATTCTGCAGCATTGTGCTGACAAGGGCCATGGAGCATTGTGATGACACGGTCATGGAACATTGTGATGACAAGAATTCTGGAGCATTGTCATGACAATGGCCATGGAGCATTGTGATGACACGGTATGGAACATTGTGATGACAAGAATTCTGGAGCATTGTGCTGACAAGTGCCATGGAGCATTGTGATGACATGGTCATGGAACATTGTGATGACAAGAATTCTGGAGCATTGTGCTGACAAGGGCCATGGAGCATTGTGAAGATACGGTCATGGAACATTGTGATGACAAGAATTCTGGAGCATTGTGCTGACAAGGGCCATGGAGCATTGTGATGACACGATCATGGAACATTGTGATGACAGTAATTCTGGAGCATTGTGCTGAAAAGGGCCATGGAGCATTGTGATGACACGGTCATGGAACATTGTGATGAAAAGAATTCTGGAGCATTGTGCTGACAAGGGCCATGGAGCATTGTGATGACACGGCCATGGAACATTTTGATGACAAGAATTCTGGAGCATTGTGATGACAATGGCCATGGAGCATTGTGATGACACGGTCATGGAACATTGTGATGAGATGAATTCTGGATCATTGTCATGACAAGAGCCATGGAGCATTGTGATGACACGGTCATGGAACATTGTGATGACAAGAATTCTGGAGCATTGTGATGACAAGGGCCATGGAGCATTGTGATGACATGGTCATGGAACATTGTGATGACAAGAATTCTGGAGCATTGTGCTGACAAGGGCCATGGAGCATTGTGATGAAAGGGCCATGGATCATTGTGATGACAAGAATTCGGGAGCATTGTGTTGAAAATGGACATGGAACATTGTGATGACATGGTCATGGAACATTGTGATGAGAAGAATTCTGGAGCATTCTCATGACAAGGGCCATGGAGCATTGTGATGACACGGTCATGGAATATTGTGATGACAAGAATTCTGGAGCATTGTGCTGACAAGGGCCATGGAGCATTGTGATGACACGGTCATGGAACATTGTGATGACAAGAATTCTGGAGCATTGTGCTGACAAGGGCCATGGAGCATTGTGATGACACGGTCATGGAACATTGTGATGAGAAGAATTCTGCAGCATTGTGCGGACAAGGGCCATGGAGCATTGCGATGATACGGTCATGGAACATTGTGATGACAGGAATTCTGGAGCATTGTGCTGAAAAGGGCCATGGAGCATTGTGATGACATGGTTATGGAACAATGTGATGAGAAGAATTCCGGAGCATTGTGATGACAAGGGCCATGGAGCATTGTGATGACACGGTCATGGAACATTGTGATGAGAAGAATTCTGCAGCATTGTGCTGACAAGGGCCATGGAGCATTGTGATGACATGGTCAAGGAATATTGCGATGACAAGATTTCTGGAGCATTGTGATGAAAGGGCATGGAGCATTGTGATTAAAGGTGACAAGGAACATTATGATGATATGGGCAGAGAACTCTGTGGTGACAGTGGTCATGGAGTATTGTGACAAAAATTGTCATGGAACATTGTGCTGACAAGGGCCATGGAGCATTGTGATGACACGGTCATGTAACATTGTGATGACAAGAATTCTGGAGCATTGTGCTGACAAGGGCCATGGAGCATTGTGATGAAACGGTCATGGAACATTGTGATGACAAGAATTCTGCAGCATTGTGCTGAAAAGGGCCATGGAGCATTGTGATGGCACGGTCATGGAACATTGTGATGACAAGAATTCTGGAGCATTGTGCGGACAAGGGCCATGGAGCATTGTGATGACACGGTCATGGAACATTGTGATGAGAAGAATTCTGGAGCATTGTGCTGACAAGGGCCATGGAGCATTGTGATGATACGGTCATGGAACATTGTGATGACAGGAATTCTGGAGCATTGTGATGACAAGTGTCATGGAGCATTGTGATGACATGGTCAAGGAACATTGCAATGAAAAAGGTTTCTGTAGCATTGAGAAGAAAGGGCATGGAGCTTTGTGATTAAAGGTGACAAGGAACATTGTGATGATATGGGCAGAGAACTCTGTGATGACAGTGGTCATGGAGTATTGTGACAAAAAGTGTCATGGAACATTGTGTTGACAAGGGCCATGGAGCATTGTGATGACACTGTCATGGAACATTGTGATGAGAAGAATTCTGGAGCATTGTCATGACAAGGGCCATGGAGCATTGTGATGACACGGTCATGGAACATTGTGATGACAAGAATTCTGGAGCATTGTGATGACAAGGGCCATGGAGCATTGTGATGACACGGTCATGGAACATTGTGATGAGAAGAATTCTGGGGAATTGTGCTGACAAGGGCCATGGAGCATTGTGATGACACGGCCATGGAACATTGTGATGACAAGAATTCTGGAGCATTGTGATGACAATGGCCATGGAGCATTGTGATGACACGGTATGGAACATTGTGATGACAAGAATTCTGGAGCATTGTGATGACAAGGGCCATGGAGCATTGTGATGACACGGTCATGGAACATTGTGATGACAGGAATTCTGGAGCATTGTGCTGAGAAGGGCCATGGAACATTGTGATAACACGGCCATGGAACATTGTGATGACAAGAATTCTGGAGCATTGTGATGACAATGGCCATGGAGCATTGTGATGACACGGTCATGGAACATTGTGATGACACGAATTCTGGAGCATTGTGCTGAAAAGGGCCATGGAGCATTGTGATGACACGGTCATGGAAAAATGTGATGAGAAGAATTCCGGAGCATTGTGATGACAAGGGCCATGGAGCATTGTGATGACACGGTCATGGAACATTGTGATGAGAAGAATTCTGGAGCATTGTGCTGACAAGGGCCATGGAGCCTTGTGATGACACGGCCATGGAACATTGTGATGACAAGGGCCATGGAGCATTGTGATGACACTGTCATGGAACATTGTGATGACAAGAATTCTGGAGCATTGTGATGACAAGGGCCATGGAGCATTGTGATGACACGGTCATGGAACATTGTGATGACAATAATTCTGGAGCATTGTGCGGACAAGTGCCATGGAGCATTGTGATGACACAGTCATGGAACATTGTGATGAGAAGAATTCTGGAGCATTGTGGTGACAAGGGCCATGGAGCATTGTGATGACACGGCCATGGAACATTGTGATGACAAGGGCCATGGAGCATTGTGATGACACATTCATGGAACATTGTGATGACAAGAATTCTGGAGCATTGTGATGACAAGGGCCATGGAGCATTGTGATGACACGGTCATGGAACATTGTGATGACAAGAATTCTGGAGCATTGTGCGGACAAGGGCCATGGAGCATTGTGATGACACGGTCATGGAACATTGTGATGAGAAGAATTCTGGAGCATTGTGCTGACAAGGGCCATGGAGCATTGTGATGATACGGTCATGGAACATTGTGATGCCAAGAATTCTGGAGCATTGTGATGACAAGGGCTATGGAGCATTGTGATGACACGGTATGGAACCTTGTGATGACAAGAATTCTGGAGCATTGTGATGACAAGGGCCATGGAGCATTGTGATGACATGGTCAAGGAACATTGCGATGAAAAGATTTCTGGAGCATTGTGATGAAAGGGCATGGAGCATTGTGATTAAAGGTGACAAGGAACATTATGATGATATGGGCAGAGAACTCTGTGATGACAGTGGTCATGGAGTATTGTGACAAAAATTGTCATGGTACATTGTGCTGACAAGGGCCATGGAGCATTGTGATGACACGGTCATGGAAGATTGTGATGACAAGAATTGTGGAGCATTATGATGACAAGCGCCATGGAGCATTGTGATGACACGATCATGGAACATTGTGATGACAGGAATTCTGGAGCATTGTGCTGAAAAGGGCCATGGAGCATTTTGATGACACGGTCATGGAACAATGTGATGAGAAGAATTCCGGAGCATTGTGCTGACAAAGGCCATGGAGCATTGTGATGACACGTTCATGGAACATTGTGATGACAAGAATTCCGGAGCATTGTGATGACAAGGGCCATGGAGCATTGTGATGACACGGTCATGGAACATTGTGATGACAGGAATTCTGGAGCATTGTGCTGAAAAGGGCCATGGAGCATTGTGATGACATGGTTATGGAACAATGTGATGAGAAGAATTCTGCAGCATTGTGCTGACAAGGGCCATGGAGCATTGTGATGACACGGTCATGGAACATTGTGATGACAAGAATTCTGGAGCATTGTCATGACAATGGCCATGGAGCATTGTGATGACACGGTATGGAACATTGTGATGACAAGAATTCTGGAGCATTGTGCTGACAAGTGCCATGGAGCATTGTGATGACATGGTCATGGAACATTGTGATGACAAGAATTCTGGAGCATTGTGCTGACAAGGGCCATGGAGCATTGTGAAGATACGGTCATGGAACATTGTGATGACAAGAATTCTGGAGCATTGTGCTGACAAGGGCCATGGAGCATTGTGATGACACGATCATGGAACATTGTGATGACAGTAATTCTGGAGCATTGTGCTGAAAAGGGCCATGGAGCATTGTGATGACACGGTCATGGAACATTGTGATGAAAAGAATTCTGGAGCATTGTGCTGACAAGGGCCATGGAGCATTGTGATGACACGGCCATGGAACATTTTGATGACAAGAATTCTGGAGCATTGTGATGACAATGGCCATGGAGCATTGTGATGACACGGTCATGGAACATTGTGATGAGATGAATTCTGGATCATTGTCATGACAAGAGCCATGGAGCATTGTGATGACACGGTCATGGAACATTGTGATGACAAGAATTCTGGAGCATTGTGATGACAAGGGCCATGGAGCATTGTGATGACATGGTCATGGAACATTGTGATGACAAGAATTCTGGAGCATTGTGCTGACAAGGGCCATGGAGCATTGTGATGAAAGGGCCATGGATCATTGTGATGACAAGAATTCGGGAGCATTGTGTTGAAAATGGACATGGAACATTGTGATGACATGGTCATGGAACATTGTGATGAGAAGAATTCTGGAGCATTCTCATGACAAGGGCCATGGAGCATTGTGATGACACGGTCATGGAATATTGTGATGACAAGAATTCTGGAGCATTGTGCTGACAAGGGCCATGGAGCATTGTGATGACACGGTCATGGAACATTGTGATGACAAGAATTCTGGAGCATTGTGCTGACAAGGGCCATGGAGCATTGTGATGACACGGTCATGGAACATTGTGATGAGAAGAATTCTGCAGCATTGTGCGGACAAGGGCCATGGAGCATTGCGATGATACGGTCATGGAACATTGTGATGACAGGAATTCTGGAGCATTGTGCTGAAAAGGGCCATGGAGCATTGTGATGACATGGTTATGGAACAATGTGATGAGAAGAATTCCGGAGCATTGTGATGACAAGGGCCATGGAGCATTGTGATGACACGGTCATGGAACATTGTGATGAGAAGAATTCTGCAGCATTGTGCTGACAAGGGCCATGGAGCATTGTGATGACATGGTCAAGGAATATTGCGATGACAAGATTTCTGGAGCATTGTGATGAAAGGGCATGGAGCATTGTGATTAAAGGTGACAAGGAACATTATGATGATATGGGCAGAGAACTCTGTGGTGACAGTGGTCATGGAGTATTGTGACAAAAATTGTCATGGAACATTGTGCTGACAAGGGCCATGGAGCATTGTGATGACACGGTCATGTAACATTGTGATGACAAGAATTCTGGAGCATTGTGCTGACAAGGGCCATGGAGCATTGTGATGAAACGGTCATGGAACATTGTGATGACAAGAATTCTGGAGCATTGTGCTGAAAAGGGCCATGGAGCATTGTGATGGCACGGTCATGGAACATTGTGATGACAAGAATTCTGGAGCATTGTGCGGACAAGGGCCATGGAGCATTGTGATGACACGGTCATGGAACATTGTGATGAGAAGAATTCTGGAGCATTGTGCTGACAAGGGCCATGGAGCATTGTGATGATACGGTCATGGAACATTGTGATGACAGGAATTCTGGAGCATTGTGATGACAAGTGTCATGGAGCATTGTGATGACATGGTCAAGGAACATTGCAATGAAAAAGGTTTCTGTAGCATTGAGAAGAAAGGGCATGGAGCTTTGTGATTAAAGGTGACAAGGAACATTGTGATGATATGGGCAGAGAACTCTGTGATGACAGTGGTCATGGAGTATTGTGACAAAAAGTGTCATGGAACATTGTGTTGACAAGGGCCATGGAGCATTGTGATGACACTGTCATGGAACATTGTGATGAGAAGAATTCTGGAGCATTGTCATGACAAGGGCCATGGAGCATTGTGATGACACGGTCATGGAACATTGTGATGACAAGAATTCTGGAGCATTGTGATGACAAGGGCCATGGAGCATTGTGATGACACGGTCATGGAACATTGTGATGAGAAGAATTCTGGGGAATTGTGCTGACAAGGGCCATGGAGCATTGTGATGACACGGCCATGGAACATTGTGATGACAAGAATTCTGGAGCATTGTGATGACAATGGCCATGGAGCATTGTGATGACACGGTATGGAACATTGTGATGACAAGAATTCTGGAGCATTGTGATGACAAGGGCCATGGAGCATTGTGATGACACGGTCATGGAACATTGTGATGACAGGAATTCTGGAGCATTGTGCTGAGAAGGGCCATGGAACATTGTGATAACACGGCCATGGAACATTGTGATGACAAGAATTCTGGAGCATTGTGATGACAATGGCCATGGAGCATTGTGATGACACGGTCATGGAACATTGTGATGACACGAATTCTGGAGCATTGTGCTGAAAAGGGCCATGGAGCATTGTGATGACACGGTCATGGAAAAATGTGATGAGAAGAATTCCGGAGCATTGTGATGACAAGGGCCATGGAGCATTGTGATGACACGGTCATGGAACATTGTGATGAGAAGAATTCTGGAGCATTGTGCTGACAAGGGCCATGGAGCCTTGTGATGACACGGCCATGGAACATTGTGATGACAAGGGCCATGGAGCATTGTGATGACACTGTCATGGAACATTGTGATGACAAGAATTCTGGAGCATTGTGATGACAAGGGCCATGGAGCATTGTGATGACACGGTCATGGAACATTGTGATGACAATAATTCTGGAGCATTGTGCGGACAAGTGCCATGGAGCATTGTGATGACACAGTCATGGAACATTGTGATGAGAAGAATTCTGGAGCATTGTGGTGACAAGGGCCATGGAGCATTGTGATGACACGGCCATGGAACATTGTGATGACAAGGGCCATGGAGCATTGTGATGACACATTCATGGAACATTGTGATGACAAGAATTCTGGAGCATTGTGATGACAAGGGCCATGGAGCATTGTGATGACACGGTCATGGAACATTGTGATGACAAGAATTCTGGAGCATTGTGCGGACAAGGGCCATGGAGCATTGTGATGACACGGTCATGGAACATTGTGATGAGAAGAATTCTGGAGCATTGTGCTGACAAGGGCCATGGAGCATTGTGATGATACGGTCATGGAACATTGTGATGCCAAGAATTCTGGAGCATTGTGATGACAAGGGCTATGGAGCATTGTGATGACACGGTATGGAACCTTGTGATGACAAGAATTCTGGAGCATTGTGATGACAAGGGCCATGGAGCATTGTGATGACAGGGTCATGGAACATTGTGATGACAGGATTTCTGGAGCATTGTGCTGAAAAGGGCATTGGAGCATTGTGATGACATGGTTATGGAACAATGTGATGTGAAGAATTCCGGAGCATTGTGATGACAAGTGCCATGGAGCATTGTGATGACACGGTCATGGAACATTGTGATGAGAAGAATTCTGAGGCATTGTGCTGACAAGGGCCATGGAACATTGTGATGACACGGCCATGGATCATTGTGATGACAAGAATTCTGGAGCATTGTGATGACAAAGGCCATGGAGCATTGTGATGACACGGTATGGAACATTGTGATGACAAGAATTCTGGAGCATTGTGATCACAAGGGCCATGGAACATTGTGATGACACGGTCATGGAACATTGTGATGACAAGAATTCTGGAGCATTGTCATGACAAGAGCCATGGAGCATTGTGATGACACGGTCATGGAACATTGTGATGACAAGAATTCTGGAGCATTGTGATGACAAGGGCCATGGAGCATTGTGATGACACGGTCATGGAACATTGTGATGACAAGAATTCTGGAGCATTGTGCTGACAAGGGCCATGGAGCATTGTGATGAAAGGGCCATGGAACATTGTGATGACAAGAATTCGGGAGCATTGTGTTGACAATGGACATGGAACATTGTGATGACATGGTCATGGATCATTGTGATGAGAAGAATTCTGGAGCATTCTCATGACAAGGGCCATGGAGCATTGTGATGACACGGTCATGGAATATTGTGATGACAAGAATTCTGGAGCATTGTGCTGACAAGGGCCATGGAGCATTGTGATGACACGGTCATGGAACATTGTGATGAGAAGAATTCTGGAGCATTGTGCTGACAAGGGCCATGGAGCATTGTGATGATACAGTCATGGAACATTGTGATGACAAGAATTCTGGAGCATTGTGATGACAATGGCCATGGAGCATTGTGATGACACGGTAAGGATCATTGTGATGACAAGAATTCTGGAGCATTGTGATGACAAGGGCCATGGAGCATTGTGATGACACGGTCATGGAACATTGTGATGACAAGAATTCTGAAGCATTGTGATGACAAGGGCCATGGAGCATTGTGATGACACGGTCATGGAACATTGTGATGAGAAGAATTCTGGAGCATTGTGCAGACAAGGGCCATGGAGCATTGTGATGACACGGTCATGGAACATTGTGATGAGAAAAATTCTGGAGCATTGTGCAGACAAGGGCCATGGAGCATTGTGATGACACGGTCATGGAACATTGTGATGAGAAAAATTCTGGAGCATTGTGCTGACAAGGGCCATGGAGCATTGTGATGACACGGTCATGGAACATTGTGATGAAAGGAATTCTGGAGCATTGTGCTGAAAAGGGCCACGGAGCATTGTGATGACACGGTCATGGAACATTGTGATGAGAAGAATTCTGGATCATTGTCATGACAAGAGCCATGGAGCATTGTGATGACACGGTCATGGAACATTGTGATGACAAGAATTCTGGAGCATTGTGATGACAAGGGCCATGGAGCATTGTGATGACACGGTCATGGAACATTGTGATGACAAGAATTCTGGAGCATTGTGCTGACAAGGGCCATGGAGCATTGTGATGAAAGGGCCATGGATCATTGTGATGACAAGAATTCGGGAGCATTGTGTTGACAATGGACATGGAACATTGTGATGACATGGTCATGGAACATTGTGATGAGAAGAATTCTGGAGCATTCTCATGACAAGGGCCATGGAGCACTGTGATGACACGGTCATGGAATATTGTGATGACAAGAATTCTGGAGCATTGTGCTGACAAGGGCCATGGAGCATTGTGATGACACGGTCATGGAACATTGTGATGAAAAGAATTCTGGAGCATTGTGCTGACAAGGGCCATGGAGCATTGTGATGACACGGTCATGGAACATTGTGATGAGAAGAATTCTGGAGCATTGTGCGGACAAGGGCCATGGAGCATTGTGATGACACGGTCATGGAATATTGTGATGACAAGAATTCTGGAGCATTGTGCTGACAAGGGCCATGGAGCATTGTGATGACATGGTCAAGGAACATTGCGATGAAAAGATTTCTGGAGCATTGTGATGAAAGGGCATGGAGCATTGTGATTAAAGGTGACAAGGAACATTATGATGATATGGGCAGAGAACTCTGTGATGACAGTGGTCATGGAGTATTGTGACAAAAATTGTCATGGTACATTGTGCTGACAAGGGCCATGGAGCATTGTGATGACACGGTCATGGAAGATTGTGATGACAAGAATTGTGGAGCATTATGATGACAAGCGCCATGGAGCATTGTGATGACACGATCATGGAACATTGTGATGACAGGAATTCTGGAGCATTGTGCTGAAAAGGGCCATGGAGCATTTTGATGACACGGTCATGGAACAATGTGATGAGAAGAATTCCGGAGCATTGTGCTGACAAAGGCCATGGAGCATTGTGATGACACGTTCATGGAACATTGTGATGACAAGAATTCCGGAGCATTGTGATGACAAGGGCCATGGAGCATTGTGATGACACGGTCATGGAACATTGTGATGACAGGAATTCTGGAGCATTGTGCTGAAAAGGGCCATGGAGCATTGTGATGACATGGTTATGGAACAATGTGATGAGAAGAATTCTGCAGCATTGTGCTGACAAGGGCCATGGAGCATTGTGATGACACGGTCATGGAACATTGTGATGACAAGAATTCTGGAGCATTGTCATGACAATGGCCATGGAGCATTGTGATGACACGGTATGGAACATTGTGATGACAAGAATTCTGGAGCATTGTGCTGACAAGTGCCATGGAGCATTGTGATGACATGGTCATGGAACATTGTGATGACAAGAATTCTGGAGCATTGTGCTGACAAGGGCCATGGAGCATTGTGAAGATACGGTCATGGAACATTGTGATGACAAGAATTCTGGAGCATTGTGCTGACAAGGGCCATGGAGCATTGTGATGACACGATCATGGAACATTGTGATGACAGTAATTCTGGAGCATTGTGCTGAAAAGGGCCATGGAGCATTGTGATGACACGGTCATGGAACATTGTGATGAAAAGAATTCTGGAGCATTGTGCTGACAAGGGCCATGGAGCATTGTGATGACACGGCCATGGAACATTTTGATGACAAGAATTCTGGAGCATTGTGATGACAATGGCCATGGAGCATTGTGATGACACGGTCATGGAACATTGTGATGAGATGAATTCTGGATCATTGTCATGACAAGAGCCATGGAGCATTGTGATGACACGGTCATGGAACATTGTGATGACAAGAATTCTGGAGCATTGTGATGACAAGGGCCATGGAGCATTGTGATGACATGGTCATGGAACATTGTGATGACAAGAATTCTGGAGCATTGTGCTGACAAGGGCCATGGAGCATTGTGATGAAAGGGCCATGGATCATTGTGATGACAAGAATTCGGGAGCATTGTGTTGAAAATGGACATGGAACATTGTGATGACATGGTCATGGAACATTGTGATGAGAAGAATTCTGGAGCATTCTCATGACAAGGGCCATGGAGCATTGTGATGACACGGTCATGGAATATTGTGATGACAAGAATTCTGGAGCATTGTGCTGACAAGGGCCATGGAGCATTGTGATGACACGGTCATGGAACATTGTGATGACAAGAATTCTGGAGCATTGTGCTGACAAGGGCCATGGAGCATTGTGATGACACGGTCATGGAACATTGTGATGAGAAGAATTCTGCAGCATTGTGCGGACAAGGGCCATGGAGCATTGCGATGATACGGTCATGGAACATTGTGATGACAGGAATTCTGGAGCATTGTGCTGAAAAGGGCCATGGAGCATTGTGATGACATGGTTATGGAACAATGTGATGAGAAGAATTCCGGAGCATTGTGATGACAAGGGCCATGGAGCATTGTGATGACACGGTCATGGAACATTGTGATGAGAAGAATTCTGCAGCATTGTGCTGACAAGGGCCATGGAGCATTGTGATGACATGGTCAAGGAATATTGCGATGACAAGATTTCTGGAGCATTGTGATGAAAGGGCATGGAGCATTGTGATTAAAGGTGACAAGGAACATTATGATGATATGGGCAGAGAACTCTGTGGTGACAGTGGTCATGGAGTATTGTGACAAAAATTGTCATGGAACATTGTGCTGACAAGGGCCATGGAGCATTGTGATGACACGGTCATGTAACATTGTGATGACAAGAATTCTGGAGCATTGTGCTGACAAGGGCCATGGAGCATTGTGATGAAACGGTCATGGAACATTGTGATGACAAGAATTCTGGAGCATTGTGCTGAAAAGGGCCATGGAGCATTGTGATGGCACGGTCATGGAACATTGTGATGACAAGAATTCTGGAGCATTGTGCGGACAAGGGCCATGGAGCATTGTGATGACACGGTCATGGAACATTGTGATGAGAAGAATTCTGGAGCATTGTGCTGACAAGGGCCATGGAGCATTGTGATGATACGGTCATGGAACATTGTGATGACAGGAATTCTGGAGCATTGTGATGACAAGTGTCATGGAGCATTGTGATGACATGGTCAAGGAACATTGCAATGAAAAAGGTTTCTGTAGCATTGAGAAGAAAGGGCATGGAGCTTTGTGATTAAAGGTGACAAGGAACATTGTGATGATATGGGCAGAGAACTCTGTGATGACAGTGGTCATGGAGTATTGTGACAAAAAGTGTCATGGAACATTGTGTTGACAAGGGCCATGGAGCATTGTGATGACACTGTCATGGAACATTGTGATGAGAAGAATTCTGGAGCATTGTCATGACAAGGGCCATGGAGCATTGTGATGACACGGTCATGGAACATTGTGATGACAAGAATTCTGGAGCATTGTGATGACAAGGGCCATGGAGCATTGTGATGACACGGTCATGGAACATTGTGATGAGAAGAATTCTGGGGAATTGTGCTGACAAGGGCCATGGAGCATTGTGATGACACGGCCATGGAACATTGTGATGACAAGAATTCTGGAGCATTGTGATGACAATGGCCATGGAGCATTGTGATGACACGGTATGGAACATTGTGATGACAAGAATTCTGGAGCATTGTGATGACAAGGGCCATGGAGCATTGTGATGACACGGTCATGGAACATTGTGATGACAGGAATTCTGGAGCATTGTGCTGAGAAGGGCCATGGAACATTGTGATAACACGGCCATGGAACATTGTGATGACAAGAATTCTGGAGCATTGTGATGACAATGGCCATGGAGCATTGTGATGACACGGTCATGGAACATTGTGATGACACGAATTCTGGAGCATTGTGCTGAAAAGGGCCATGGAGCATTGTGATGACACGGTCATGGAAAAATGTGATGAGAAGAATTCCGGAGCATTGTGATGACAAGGGCCATGGAGCATTGTGATGACACGGTCATGGAACATTGTGATGAGAAGAATTCTGGAGCATTGTGCTGACAAGGGCCATGGAGCCTTGTGATGACACGGCCATGGAACATTGTGATGACAAGGGCCATGGAGCATTGTGATGACACTGTCATGGAACATTGTGATGACAAGAATTCTGGAGCATTGTGATGACAAGGGCCATGGAGCATTGTGATGACACGGTCATGGAACATTGTGATGACAATAATTCTGGAGCATTGTGCGGACAAGTGCCATGGAGCATTGTGATGACACAGTCATGGAACATTGTGATGAGAAGAATTCTGGAGCATTGTGGTGACAAGGGCCATGGAGCATTGTGATGACACGGCCATGGAACATTGTGATGACAAGGGCCATGGAGCATTGTGATGACACATTTATGGAACATTGTGATGACAAGAATTCTGGAGCATTGTGATGACAAGGGCCATGGAGCATTGTGATGACACGGTCATGGAACATTGTGATGACAAGAATTCTGGAGCATTGTGCGGACAAGGGCCATGGAGCATTGTGATGACACGGTCATGGAACATTGTGATGAGAAGAATTCTGGAGCATTGTGCTGACAAGGGCCATGGAGCATTGTGATGATACGGTCATGGAACATTGTGATGCCAAGAATTCTGGAGCATTGTGATGACAAGGGCTATGGAGCATTGTGATGACACGGTATGGAACCTTGTGATGACAAGAATTCTGGAGCATTGTGATGACAAGGGCCATGGAGCATTGTGATGACAGGGTCATGGAACATTGTGATGACAGGATTTCTGGAGCATTGTGCTGAAAAGGGCATTGGAGCATTGTGATGACATGGTTATGGAACAATGTGATGTGAAGAATTCCGGAGCATTGTGATGACAAGTGCCATGGAGCATTGTGATGACACGGTCATGGAACATTGTGATGAGAAGAATTCTGAGGCATTGTGCTGACAAGGGCCATGGAACATTGTGATGACACGGCCATGGATCATTGTGATGACAAGAATTCTGGAGCATTGTGATGACAAAGGCCATGGAGCATTGTGATGACACGGTATGGAACATTGTGATGACAAGAATTCTGGAGCATTGTGATCACAAGGGCCATGGAACATTGTGATGACACGGTCATGGAACATTGTGATGACAAGAATTCTGGAGCATTGTCATGACAAGAGCCATGGAGCATTGTGATGACACGGTCATGGAACATTGTGATGACAAGAATTCTGGAGCATTGTGATGACAAGGGCCATGGAGCATTGTGATGACACGGTCATGGAACATTGTGATGACAAGAATTCTGGAGCATTGTGCTGACAAGGGCCATGGAGCATTGTGATGAAAGGGCCATGGAACATTGTGATGACAAGAATTCGGGAGCATTGTGTTGACAATGGACATGGAACATTGTGATGACATGGTCATGGATCATTGTGATGAGAAGAATTCTGGAGCATTCTCATGACAAGGGCCATGGAGCATTGTGATGACACGGTCATGGAATATTGTGATGACAAGAATTCTGGAGCATTGTGCTGACAAGGGCCATGGAGCATTGTGATGACACGGTCATGGAACATTGTGATGAGAAGAATTCTGGAGCATTGTGCTGACAAGGGCCATGGAGCATTGTGATGATACAGTCATGGAACATTGTGATGACAAGAATTCTGGAGCATTGTGATGACAATGGCCATGGAGCATTGTGATGACACGGTAAGGATCATTGTGATGACAAGAATTCTGGAGCATTGTGATGACAAGGGCCATGGAGCATTGTGATGACACGGTCATGGAACATTGTGATGACAAGAATTCTGAAGCATTGTGATGACAAGGGCCATGGAGCATTGTGATGACACGGTCATGGAACATTGTGATGAGAAGAATTCTGGAGCATTGTGCAGACAAGGGCCATGGAGCATTGTGATGACACGGTCATGGAACATTGTGATGAGAAAAATTCTGGAGCATTGTGCAGACAAGGGCCATGGAGCATTGTGATGACACGGTCATGGAACATTGTGATGAGAAAAATTCTGGAGCATTGTGCTGACAAGGGCCATGGAGCATTGTGATGACACGGTCATGGAACATTGTGATGAAAGGAATTCTGGAGCATTGTGCTGAAAAGGGCCACGGAGCATTGTGATGACACGGTCATGGAACAATATGATGAGAAGAATTCCGGAGCATTGTGATGACAAGGGCCATGGAGAATTGTCATGACATGGTCATGGAACATTGTGATGAGAAGAATTCTGTAGCATTGTGCTGACAAGGGCCATGGAGCATTGTGATGATACGGTCATGGAACATTGTGATGACAAGAATTCTGGAGCATTGTGATGACAATGGCCATGGAGCATTGTGATGACACGGTCATGGAACATTGTGATGAGAAGAATTCTGGATCATTGTCATGACAAGAGCCATGGAGCATTGTGATGACACGGTCATGGAACATTGTGATGACAAGAATTCTGGAGCATTGTGATGACAATGGCCATGGAGCATTGTGATGACACGGTCATGGAACATTGTGATGAGAAGAATTCTGGATCATTGTCATGACAAGAGCCATGGAGCATTGTGATGACACGGTCATGGAACATTGTGATGACAAGAATTCTGGAGCATTGTGATGACAAGGGCCATGGAGCATTGTGATGACACGGTCATGGAACATTGTGATGACAAGAATTCTGGAGCATTGTGCTGACAAGGGCCATGGAGCATTGTGATGAAAGGGCCATGGAACATTGTGATGACAAGAATTCGGGAGCATTGTGTTGACAATGGACATGGAACATTGTGATGACATGGTCATGGAACATTGTGATGAGAAGAATTCTGGAGCATTCTCATGACAAGGGCCATGGAGCATTGTGATGACACGGTCATGGAATATTGTGATGACAAGAATTCTGGAGCATTGTGCTGACAAGGGCCATGGAGCATTGTGATGACACGGTCATGGAACATTGTGATGAGAAGAATTCTGGAGCATTGGGCTGACAAGGGCCATGGAGCATTGTGATGATACGGTCATGGAACATTGTGATGACAAGAATTCTGGAGCATTGTGATGACAATGGCCATGGAGCATTGTGATGACACGGTAAGGAACATTGTGATGACAAGAATTCTGGAGCATTGTGATGACAAGGGCCATGGAGCATTGTGATGACACGGTCATGGAACATTGTGATGACAAGAATTCTGAAGCATTGTGATGAAAAGGGCCATGGAGCATTGTGATGACACGGTCATGGACCATTGTGATGAGAAGAATTCTGGAGCATTGTGCAGACAAGGGCCATGGAGCATTGTGATGACACGGTCATGGAACATTGTGATGAGAAAAATTCTGGAGCATTGTGCTGACAAGGGCCATGGAGCATTGTGATGACACGGTCATGGAACATTGTGATGACAGGAATTCTGGAGCATTGTGCTGAAAAGGGCATTGGAGCATTGTGATGACATGGTTATGGAACAATGTGAAGAGAAGAATTCCGGAGCATTGTGATGACAAGTGCCATGGAGCATTGTGATGACACGGTCATGGAACATTGTGATGAGAAGAATTCTGGAGCATTGTGCTGACAAGGGCCATGGAACATTGTGATGACACGGCCATGGAACATTGTGATGACAAGAATTCTGGAGCATTGTGATGACAATAGCCATGGAGCATTGTGATGACACGGTATGGAACATTGTGATGACAAGAATTCTGGAGCATTATGATGACAAGGGCCATGGAGCATTGTGATGACACGGTCATGGAACATTGTGATGAGAAGAATTCTGGAGCATTGTGCTGACAAGGGCCATGGAGCATTGTGATGATACAGTCATGGAACATTGTGATGACAAGAATTCTGGAGCATTGTGATGACAATAGCCATGGAGCATTGTGATGACACGGTAAGGAACATTGTGATGACAAGAATTCTGGAGCATTGTGATGACAAGGGCCATTGAGCATTGTGATGACACGGTCATGGAACATTGTGATGACAAGAATTCTGAAGCATTGTGATGACAAGGGCCATGGAGCATTGTGATGACACGGTCATGGAACATTGTGATGAGAAGAATTCTGGAGCATTGTGCAGACAAGGGCCATGGAGCATTGTGATGACACGGTCATGGAACATTGTGATGAGAAAAATTCTGGAGCATTGTGCTGACAAGGGCCATGGAGCATTGTGATGACACGGTCATGGAACATTGTGATGACAGGAATTCTGGAGCATTGTGCTGAAAAGGGCCATGGAGCATTGTGATGACACGGTCATGGAACAATATGATGAGAAGAATTCCGGAGCATTGTGATAACAAGGGCCATGGAGAATTGTCATGACATGGTCATGGAACATTGTGATGAAAAGAATTCTGGAGCATTGTGCTGACAAGGGCCATGGAGCATTGTGATGACACGGCCATGGAACATTTTGATGACAAGAATTCTGGAGCATTGTGATGACAATGGCCATGGAGCATTGTGATGACACGGTCATGGAACATTGTGATGAGAAGAATTCTGGATCATTGTCATGACAAGAGCCATGGAGCATTGTGATGACACGGTCATGGAACATTGTGATGACAAGAATTCTGGAGCATTGTGATGACAAGGGCCATGGAGCATTGTGATGACACGGTCATGGAACATTGTGATGACAAGAATTCTGGAGCATTGTGCTGACAAGGGCCATGGAGCATTGTGATGAAAGGGTCATGGAACATTGTGATGACAAGAATTCGGGAGCATTGTGTTGACAATGGACATGGAACATTGTGATGACATGGTCATGGAACATTGTGATGAGAAGAATTCTGGAGCATTCTCATGACAAGGGCCATGGAGCATTGTGATGACACGGTCATGGAATATTGTGATGACAAGAATTCTGGAGCATTGTGCTGACAAGGGCCATGGAGCATTGTGATGACACGGTCATGGAACATTGTGATGAGAAGAATTCTGGAGCATTGTGCTGACAAGGGCCATGGAGCATTGTGATGATACAGTCATGGAACATTGTGATGACAAGAATTCTGGAGCATAGTGATGACAATGGCCATGGAGCATTGTGATGACACGGTAAGGAACATTGTGATGACAAGAATTCTGGAGCATTGTGATGACAAGGGCCATGGAGCATTGTGATGACACGGTCATGGAACATTGTGATGACAGGAATTCTGGAGCATTGTGCTGAGAAGGGCCATGGAACATTGTGATAACACGGCCATGGAACATTGTGATGACAAGAATTCTGGAGCATTGTGATGACAATGGCCATGGAGCATTGTGATGACACGGTATGGAACATTGTGATGACAAGAATTCTGGAGCATTGTGCTGACAAGGGCCATGGAGCATTGTGATTACAGGGGCCATGGAGCATTGTGATGACAAGGGCCATGGAGCATTGTGATGACACGGTCATGGAACATTGTGATGACAAGAATTCTGGAGCATTGTGATGACAAGGGCCATGGAGCATTGTGATGACACGGTCATGGAACATTGTGATGACAATAATTCTGGAGCATTGTGCGGACAAGTGCCATGGAGCATTGTGATGACACAGTCATGGAACATTGTGATGAGAAGAATTCTGGAGCATTGTGGTGACAAGCGCCATGGAGCATTGTGATGACACGGCCATGGAACATTGTGATGACAAGGGCCATGGAGCATTGTGATGACACAGTCATGGAACATTGTGATGACAAGAATTCTGGAGCATTGTGATGACAAGGGCCATGGAGCATTGTGATGACACGGTCATGGAACATTGTGATGACAAGAATTCTGGAGCATTGTGCGGACAAGGGCCATGGAGCATTGTGATGACACGGTCATGGAACATTGTGATGAGAAGAATTCTGGAGCATTGTGCTGACAAGGGCCATGGAGCATTGTGATGACACGGTATGGAACATTGTGATGACAAGAATTCTGGAGCATTGTGATGACATGGGCCATGGAGCATTGTGATGACAGGGTCATGGAACATTGTGATGACAGGAAATCTGGAGCATTGTGCTGAAAAGGGCATTGGAGCATTGTGATGACATGGTTATGGAACAATGTGATGAGAAGAATTCCGGAGCATTGTGATGACAAGTGCCATGGAGCATTGTGATGACACGGTCATGGAACATTGTGATGAGAAGAATTCTGGAGCATTGTGCTGACAAGGGCCATGGAACATTGTGATGACACGGCCATGGAACATTGTGATGACAAGAATTCTGGAGCATTGTGATGACAATGGCCATGGAGCATTGTGATGACACGGTATGGAACATTGTGATGACAAGAATTCTGGAGCATTGTGATCACAAGGGCCATGGAGCATTGTGATGACACGGTCATGGAACATTGTGATGACAAGAATTCTGGAGCATTGTCATGACAAGAGCCATGGAGCATTGTGATGACACGGTCATGGAACATTGTGATGACAAGAATTCTGGAGCATTGTGATGACAATGGCCATGGAGCATTGTGATGACACGGTAAGGAACATTGTGATGACAAGAATTCTGGAGCATTGTGATGACAAGGGCCATGGAGCATTGTGATGACACGGTCATGGAACATTGTGATGACAAGAATTCTGAAGCATTGTGATGACAAGGGCCATGGAGCATTGAGATGACACGGTCATGGAACATTGTGATGACAAGAATTCTGGAGCATTGTGATGACAATGGCCATGGAGCATTGTGATGACACGGTCATGGAACATTGTGATGAGAAGAATTCTGGATCATTGTCATGACAAGAGCCATGGAGCATTGTGATGACACGGTCATGGAACATTGTGATGAGAAGAATTCTGGATCATTGTCATGACAAGAGCCATGGAGCATTGTGATGACACGGTCATGGAACATTGTGATGACAAGAATTCTGGAGCATTGTGATGACAAGGGCCATGGAGCATTGTGATGACACGGTCATGGAACATTGTGATGACAAGAATTCTGGAGCATTGTGCTGACAAGGGCCATGGAGCATTGTGATGAAAGGGCCATGGAACATTGTGATGACAAGAATTCGGGAGCATTGTGTTGACAATGGACATGGAACATTGTGATGACATGGTCAGGGAACATTGTGATGAGAAGAATTCTGGAGCATTCTCATGACAAGGGCCATGGAGCATTGTGATGACACGGTCATGGAATATTGTGATGACAAGAATTCTGGAGCATTGTGCTGACAAGGGCCATGGAGCATTGTGATGACACGGTCATGGAACATTGTGATGAGAAAAATTCTGGAGCATTGTGCTGACAAGGGCCATGGAGCATTGTGATGACACGGTCATGGAACATTGTGATGACAGGAATTCTGGAGCATTGTGCTGAAAAGTGCATTGGAGCATTGTGATGACATGGTTATGGAACAATGTGATGAGAAGAATTCCGGAGCATTGTGCTGACAAGGGCCATGGAACATTGTGATGACACGGCCATGGAACATTGTGATGACAAGAATTCTGGAGCATTGTGATGACAATAGCCATGGAGCATTGTGATGACACGGTATGGAACATTGTGATGACAAGAATTCTGGAGCATTGTGATGACAAGGGCCATGGAGCATTGTGATGACACGGTCATGGAACATTGTGATGACAAGAATTCTGGAGCATTGTGCGGACAAGGGCCATGGAGCATTGTGATGACACGGTCATGGAACATTGTGATGAGAAGAATTCTGGAGCATTGTGCTGACAAGGGCCATGGAGCATTGTGATGATACAGTCATGGAACATTGTGATGACAAGAATTCTGGAGCATTGTGATGACAATAGCCATGGAGCATTGTGATGACACGGTAAGGAACATTGTGATGACAAGAATTCTGGAGCATTGTGATGACAAGGGCCATTGAGCATTGTGATGACACGGTCATGGAACATTGTGATGACAAGAATTCTGAAGCATTGTGATGACAAGGGCCATGAAGCATTGTGATGACACGGTCATGGAACATTGTGATGACAAGAATTCTGGATCATTGTGCTGACAATGGCCATGGAGCATTGTGATGACACGGTCATGGAACATTGTGATGAGAAGAATTCTGGATCATTGTCATGACAAGAGCCATGGAGCATTGTGATGACACGGTCATGGAACATTGTGATTACAAGAATTCTGGAGCATTGTGATGACAAGGGCCATGGAGCATTGTGATGACACGGTCATGGAACATTGTGATGACAAGAATTCTGGAGCATTGTGCTGACAAGGGCCATGGAGCATTGTGATGAAAGGGCCATGGAACATTGTGATGACAAGAATTCGGGAGCATTGTGTTGACAATGGACATGGAACATTGTGATGACATGGTCATGGAACATTGTGATGAGAAGAATTCTGGAGCATTCTCATGACAAGGGCCATGGAGCATTGTGATGACACGGTCATGGAACATTGTGATGAGAAAAATTCTGGAGCATTGTGCTGACAAGGGCCATGGAGCATTGTGATGACACGGTCATGGAACATTGTGATGACAGGAATTCTGGAGCATTGTGCTGAAAAGGGCCATGGACCATTGTGATGACACGGTCATGGAACAATATGATGAGAAGAATTCCGGAGCATTGTGATAACAAGGGCCATGGAGAATTGTCATGACATGGTCATGGAACATTGTGATGAAAAGAATTCTGGAGCATTGTGCTGACAAGGGCCATGGAGCATTGTGATGACACGGCCATGGAACATTTTGATGACAAGAATTCTGGAGCATTGTGATGACAATGGCCATGGAGCATTGTGATGACACGGTCATGGAACATTGTGATGAGAAGAATTCTGGATCATTGTCATGACAAGAGCCATGGAGCATTGTGATGACACGGTCATGGAACATTGTGATGACAAGAATTCTGGAGCATTGTGATGACAAGGGCCATGGAGCATTGTGATGACACGGTCATGGAACATTGTGATGACAAGAATTCTGGAGCATTGTGCTGACAAGGGCCATGGAGCATTGTGATGAAAGGGCCATGGAACATTGTGATGACAAGAATTCGGGAGCATTGTGTTGACAATGGACATGGAACATTGTGATGACATGGTCATGGAACATTGTGATGAGAAGAATTCTGGAGCATTCTCATGACAAGGGCCATGGAGCATTGTGATGACACGGTCATGGAATATTGTGATGACAAGAATTCTGGAGCATTGTGCTGACAAGGGCCATGGAGCATTGTGATGACACGGTCATGGAACATTGTGATGAGAAGAATTCTGGAGCATTGTGCTGACAAGGGCCATGGAGCATTGTGATGATACAGTCATGGAACATTGTGATGACAAGAATTCTGGAGCATAGTGATGACAATGGCCATGGAGCATTGTGATGACACGGTAAGGAACATTGTGATGACAAGAATTCTGGAGCATTGTGATGACAAGGGCCATGGAGCATTGTGATGACACGGTCATAGAACATTGTGATGACAGGAATTCTGGAGCATTGTGCTGAGAAGGGCCATGGAACATTGTGATAACACGGCCATGGAACATTGTGATGACAAGAATTCTGGAGCATTGTGATGACAATGGCCATGGAGCATTGTGATGACACGGTATGGAACATTGTGATGACAAGAATTCTGGAGCATTGTGCTGACAAGGGCCATGGAGCATTGTGATTACAGGGGCCATGGAGCATTGTGATGACAAGGGCCATGGAGCATTGTGATGACGCGGTCATGGAACATTGTGATGACAAGAATTCTGGAGCATTGTGATGACAAGGGCCATGGAGCATTGTGATGACACGGTCATGGAACATTGTGATGACAATAATTCTGGAGCATTGTGCGGACAAGTGCCATGGAGCATTGTGATGACACAGTCATGGAACATTGTGATGAGAAGAATTCTGGAGCATTGTGGTGACAAGGGCCATGGAGCATTGTGATGACACGGCCATGGAACATTGTGATGACAAGGGCCATGGAGCATTGTGATGACACAGTCATGGAACATTGTGATGACAAGAATTCTGGAGCATTGTGATGACAAGGGCCATGGAGCATTGTGATGACACGGTCATGGAACATTGTGATGACAAGAATTCTGGAGCATTGTGCGGACAAGGGCCATGGAGCATTGTGATGACACGGTCATGGAACATTGTGATGAGAAGAATTCTGGAGCATTGTGCTGACAAGGGCCATGGAGCATTGTGATGACACGGTATGGAACATTGTGATGACAAGAATTCTGGAGCATTGTGATGACAAGGGCCATGGAGCATTGTGATGACAGGGTCATGGAACATTGTGATGACAGGAAATCTGGAGCATTGTGCTGAAAAGGGCATTGGAGCATTGTGATGACATGGTTATGGAACAATGTGATGAGAAGAATTCCGGAGCATTGTGATGACAAGTGCCATGGAGCATTGTGATGACACGGTCATGGAACATTGTGATGAGAAGAATTCTGGAGCATTGTGCTGACAAGGGCCATGGAACATTGTGATGACACGGCCATGGAACATTGTGATGACAAGAATTCTGGAGCATTGTGATGACAATGGCCATGGAGCATTGTGATGACACGGTATGGAACATTGTGATGACAAGAATTCTGGATCATTGTGATCACAAGGGCCATGGAGCATTGTGATGACACGGTCATGGAACATTGTGATGACAAGAATTCTGGAGCATTGTCATGACAAGAGCCATGGAGCATTGTGATGACACGGTCATGGAACATTGTGATGACAAGAATTCTGGAGCATTGTGGTGACAAGGGCCATGGAGCATTGTGATGACACGGTCATGGAACATTGTGATGACAAGAATTCTGGAGCATTGTGCTGACAAGGGCCATGGAGCATTGTGGTGAAAGGGCCATGGAACATTGTGATGACAAGAATTCGGGAGCATTGTGTTGACAATGGACATGGAACATTGTGATGACATGGTCATGGAACATTGTGATGAGAAGAATTCTGGAGCATTCTCATGACAAGGGCCATGGAGCATTGTGATGACACGGTCATGGAATATTGTGATGACAAGAATTCTGGAGCATTGTGCTGACAAGGGCCATGGAGCATTGTGATGACACGGTCATGGAACATTGTGATGAGAAGAATTCTGGAGCATTGTGCTGACAAGGGCCATGGAGCATTGTGATGATACGGTCATGGAACATTGTGATGACAAGAATTCTGGAGCATTGTGATGACAATGGCCATGGAGCATTGTGATGACACGGTAAGGAACATTGTGATGACAAGAATTCTGGAGCATTGTGATGACAAGGGCCATGGAGCATTGTGATGACACGGTCATGGAACATTGTGATGACAAGAATTCTGAAGCATTGTGATGACAAGGGCCATGGAGCATTGTGATGACACGGTCATGGAACATTGTGATGAGAAGAATTCTGGAGCATTGTGCAGACAAGGGCCATGGAGCATTGTGATGACACGGTCATGGAACATTGTGATGAGAAAAATTCTGGAGCATTGTGCAGACAAGGGCCATGGAGCATTGTGATGACACGGTCATGGAACATTGTGATGAGAAAAATTCTGGAGCATTGTGCTGACAAGGGCCATGGAGCATTGTGATGACACGGTCATGGAACATTGTGATGACAGGAATTCTGGAGCATTGTGCTGAAAAGGGCCACGGAGCATTGTGATGACACGGTCATGGAACAATATGATGAGAAGAATTCCGGAGCATTGTGATGACAAGGGCCATGGAGCATTGTGATGACACGGCCATGGAACATTTTGATGACAAGAATTCTGGAGCATTGTGCTGACAAGGGCCATGGAGCATTGTGATGAAAGGGCCATGGAACATTGTGATGACAAGAATTCGGGAACATTGTGTTGACAATGGACATGGAACATTGTGATGACATGGTCATGGAACATTGTGATGAGAAGAATTCTGGAGCATTCTCATGACAAGGGCCGTGGAGCATTGTGATGACACGGTCATGGAATATTGTGATGACAAGAATTCTGGAGCATTGTGCTGACAAGGGCCATGGAGCATTGTGATGACACGGTCATGGAACATTGTGATGACAGGAATTCTGGAGCATTGTGCTGAAAAGGGCATTGGAGCATTGTGATGACATGGTTATGGAACAATGTGATGAGAAGAATTCCGGAGCATTGTGATGACAAGTGCCATGGAGCATTGTGATGACACGGTCATGGAACATTGTGATGAGAAGAATTCTGAAGCATTGTGATGACAAGGGCCATGGAGCATTTTGATGACACGGTCATGGAACATTGTGATGAGAAGAATTCTGGAGCATTGTGCAGACAAGGGCCATGGAGCATTGTGATGACACGGTCATGGAACATTGTGATGAGAAAAATTCTGGAGCATTGTGCTGACAAGGGCCATGGAGCATTGTGATGACACGGTCATGGAACATTGTGATGACAGGAATTCTGGAGCATTGTGCTGAAAAGGGCATTGGAGCATTGTGATGACATGGTTATGGAACAATGTGATGAGAAGAATTCCGGAGCATTGTGATGACAAGTGCCATGGAGCATTGTGATGACACGGTCATGGAACATTGTGATGACAAGAATTCTGAAGCATTGTGATGACAAGGGCCATGGAGCATTGTGATGACACGGTCATGGAATATTGTGATGACAAGAATTCTGGAGCATTGTGCTGACAAGGGCCATGGAGCATTGTGATGAAAGGGCCATGGAACATTGTGATGACAAGAATTCGGGAGCATTGTGTTGACAATGGACATGGAACATTGTGATGACATGGTCATGGAACATTGTGATGAGAAGAATTCTGGAGCATTCTCATGACAAGGGCCATGGAGCATTGTGATGACACGGTCATGGAATATTGTGATGACAAGAATTCTGGAGCATTGTGCTGACAAGGGCCATGGAGCATTGTGATGACACGGTCATGGAATATTGTGATGACAAGAATTCTGGAGCATTGTGCTGACAAGGGCCATGGAGCATTGTGATGACACGGTCATGGAACATTGTGATGAGAAGAATTCTGGAGCATTGTGCGGACAAGGGCCATGGAGCATTGTGATGACACGGTCATGGAACATTGTGATGAGAAGAATTCTGGAGCATTGTGCTGACAAGGGCCATGGAGCATTGTGATGACACGGTCATGGAACATTGTGATGAGAAAAATTCTGGAGCATTGTGCTGACAAGGGCCATGGAGCATTGTGATGACACGGTCATGGAACATTGTGATGACAGGAATTCTGGAGCATTGTGCTGAAAAGGGCATTGGAGCATTGTGATGACATGGTTATGGAACAATATGATGAGAAGAATTCCGGAGCATTGTGATGACAAGTGCCATGGAGCATTGTGATGACACGGTCATGGAACATTGTGATGAGAAAAATTCTGGAGCATTGTGCAGACAAGGGCCATGGAGCATTGTGATGACACGGTCATGGAACATTGTGATGAGAAAAATTCTGGAGCATTGTGCAGACAAGGGCCATGGAGCATTGTGATGACACGGTCATGGAACATTGTGATGAGAAAAATTCTGGAGCATTGTGCTGACAAGGGCCATGGAGCATTGTGATGACACGGTCATGGAACATTGTGATGACAGGAATTCTGGAGCATTGTGCTGAAAAGGGCCACGGAGCATTGTGATGACACGGTCATGGAACAATATGATGAGAAGAATTCCGGAGCATTGTGATGACAAGGGCCATGGAGCATTGTGATGACACGGCCATGGAACATTTTGATGACAAGAATTCTGGAGCATTGTGCTGACAAGGGCCATGGAGCATTGTGATGAAAGGGCCATGGAACATTGTGATGACAAGAATTCGGGAACATTGTGTTGACAATGGACATGGAACATTGTGATGACATGGTCATGGAACATTGTGATGAGAAGAATTCTGGAGCATTCTCATGACAAGGGCCGTGGAGCATTGTGATGACACGGTCATGGAATATTGTGATGACAAGAATTCTGGAGCATTGTGCTGACAAGGGCCATGGAGCATTGTGATGACACGGTCATGGAACATTGTGATGACAGGAATTCTGGAGCATTGTGCTGAAAAGGGCATTGGAGCATTGTGATGACATGGTTATGGAACAATGTGATGAGAAGAATTCCGGAGCATTGTGATGACAAGTGCCATGGAGCATTGTGATGACACGGTCATGGAACATTGTGATGAGAAGAATTCTGAAGCATTGTGATGACAAGGGCCATGGAGCATTTTGATGACACGGTCATGGAACATTGTGATGAGAAGAATTCTGGAGCATTGTGCAGACAAGGGCCATGGAGCATTGTGATGACACGGTCATGGAACATTGTGATGAGAAAAATTCTGGAGCATTGTGCTGACAAGGGCCATGGAGCATTGTGATGACACGGTCATGGAACATTGTGATGACAGGAATTCTGGAGCATTGTGCTGAAAAGGGCATTGGAGCATTGTGATGACATGGTTATGGAACAATGTGATGAGAAGAATTCCGGAGCATTGTGATGACAAGTGCCATGGAGCATTGTGATGACACGGTCATGGAACATTGTGATGACAAGAATTCTGAAGCATTGTGATGACAAGGGCCATGGAGCATTGTGATGACACGGTCATGGAATATTGTGATGACAAGAATTCTGGAGCATTGTGCTGACAAGGGCCATGGAGCATTGTGATGACACGGTCATGGAACATTGTGATGACAGGAATTCTGGAGCATTGTGCTGAAAAGGGCCACGGAGCATTGTGATGACACGGTCATGGAACAATATGATGAGAAGAATTCCGGAGCATTGTGATGACAAGGGCCATGGAGCATTGTGATGACACGGCCATGGAACATTTTGATGACAAGAATTCTGGAGCATTGTGCTGACAAGGGCCATGGAGCATTGTGATGAAAGGGCCATGGAACATTGTGATGACAAGAATTCGGGAACATTGTGTTGACAATGGACATGGAACATTGTGATGACATGGTCATGGAACATTGTGATGAGAAGAATTCTGGAGCATTCTCATGACAAGGGCCGTGGAGCATTGTGATGACACGGTCATGGAATATTGTGATGACAAGAATTCTGGAGCATTGTGCTGACAAGGGCCATGGAGCATTGTGATGACACGGTCATGGAACATTGTGATGACAGGAATTCTGGAGCATTGTGCTGAAAAGGGCATTGGAGCATTGTGATGACATGGTTATGGAACAATGTGATGAGAAGAATTCCGGAGCATTGTGATGACAAGTGCCATGGAGCATTGTGATGACACGGTCATGGAACATTGTGATGAGAAGAATTCTGAAGCATTGTGATGACAAGGGCCATGGAGCATTTTGATGACACGGTCATGGAACATTGTGATGAGAAGAATTCTGGAGCATTGTGCAGACAAGGGCCATGGAGCATTGTGATGACACGGTCATGGAACATTGTGATGAGAAAAATTCTGGAGCATTGTGCTGACAAGGGCCATGGAGCATTGTGATGACACGGTCATGGAACATTGTGATGACAGGAATTCTGGAGCATTGTGCTGAAAAGGGCATTGGAGCATTGTGATGACATGGTTATGGAACAATGTGATGAGAAGAATTCCGGAGCATTGTGATGACAAGTGCCATGGAGCATTGTGATGACACGGTCATGGAACATTGTGATGACAAGAATTCTGAAGCATTGTGATGACAAGGGCCATGGAGCATTGTGATGACACGGTCATGGAATATTGTGATGACAAGAATTCTGGAGCATTGTGCTGACAAGGGCCATGGAGCATTGTGATGAAAGGGCCATGGAACATTGTGATGACAAGAATTCGGGAGCATTGTGTTGACAATGGACATGGAACATTGTGATGACATGGTCATGGAACATTGTGATGAGAAGAATTCTGGAGCATTCTCATGACAAGGGCCATGGAGCATTGTGATGACACGGTCATGGAATATTGTGATGACAAGAATTCTGGAGCATTGTGCTGACAAGGGCCATGGAGCATTGTGATGACACGGTCATGGAATATTGTGATGACAAGAATTCTGGAGCATTGTGCTGACAAGGGCCATGGAGCATTGTGATGACACGGTCATGGAACATTGTGATGAGAAGAATTCTGGAGCATTGTGCGGACAAGGGCCATGGAGCATTGTGATGACACGGTCATGGAACATTGTGATGAGAAGAATTCTGGAGCATTGTGCTGACAAGGGCCATGGAGCATTGTGATGACACGGTCATGGAACATTGTGATGAGAAAAATTCTGGAGCATTGTGCTGACAAGGGCCATGGAGCATTGTGATGACACGGTCATGGAACATTGTGATGACAGGAATTCTGGAGCATTGTGCTGAAAAGGGCATTGGAGCATTGTGATGACATGGTTATGGAACAATATGATGAGAAGAATTCCGGAGCATTGTGATGACAAGTGCCATGGAGCATTGTGATGACACGGTCATGGAACATTGTGATGAGAAGAATTCTGGAGCATTGTGCTGACAAGGGCCATGGAACATTGTGATGACACGGCCATGGAACATTGTGATGACAAGAATTCTGGAGCATTGTGATGACAATGGCCATGGAGCATTGTGATGACACGGTATGGAACATTGTGATGACAAGAATTCTGGAGCATTGTGATGACAAGGGCCATGGAGCATTGTGATGACACGGTCATGGAACATTGTGATGACAAGAATTCTGGAGCATTGTGCGGACAAGGGCCATGGAGCATTGTGATGACACGGTCATGGAACATTGTGATGAGAAGAATTCTGGAGCATTGTGCTGACAAGGGCCATGGAGCATTGTGATGACACGGTCATGGAACATTGTGATGAGAAGAATTCTGGAGCATTGTGATGAAAGGGCCATGGAACATTGTGATGACAAGAATTCGGGAGCATTGTGTTAACAATGGACATGGAACATTGTGATGACATGGTCATGGAACATTGTGATGAGAAGAATTCTGGAGCATTCTCATGACAAGGGCCATGGAGCATTGTGATGACACGGTCATGGAACATTGTGATGAGAAGAATTCTGGAGCATTGTGCTGACAAGGGCCATGGAGCATTGTGATGACACGGTCATGGAACATTGTGATGACAGGAATTCTGGAGCATTGTGCTGAAAAGGGCCATGGAGCATTGTGATGACACGGTCATGGAACAATGTGATGAGAAGAATTCCGGAGCATTGTGATGACAAGGTCCATGGAGCATTGTGATGACACGGTCATGGAACACTGTGATGAAAAGAATTCTGGAGCATTGTGCTGACAAGGGCCATGGAGCATTGTGATGACACGGCCATGGAACATTTTGATGACAAGAATTCTGGAGCATTGTGATGACAATGGCCATGGAGCATTGTGATGACACGATCATGGAACATTGTGATGAGTAAAAATCTGGGTCATTGTCATGACAAGGGCCATGGAGCATTGTGATGACACGGTCATGGAACATTGTGATGAGAAGAATTCTGGAGCATTGTGATGACAAGGGCCATGGAGCATTGTGATGACACGGTCATGGAACATTGTGATGACAAGAATTCTGGAGCATTGTGCGGACAAGGGCCATGGAGCATTGTGATGACACGGTCATGGAACATTGTGATGAGAAGAATTCTGGAGCATTGTGCTGACAAGGGCCATGGAGCATTGTGATGATACGGTCATGGAACATTGTGATGACAAGAATTCAGGAGCATTGTGATGACAAGGGTCATGGAGCATTGTGATGACATGGTCAAGGAACATTGCGATGACAAGATTTCTGGAGCATTGTGATGAAAGGGCATGGAGCATTGTGATTAAAGGTGACAAGGAATATTATGATGATATGGGCAGAGAACTCTGTGATGACAGTGGTCCGGGAGTATTGTGACAAAAATTGTCATGGAACATTGTGCTGACAAGGGCCATGGAGCATTGTGATGACACGGTCATGGAACATTGTGATGACAAGAATTCTGGAGCATTGTGATGACAAGGGCCATGGAGCATTGTGATGACACGGTCATGGAACATTGTGATGACAGGAATTCTGGAGCATTGTGCTGAAAACGGCCATGGAGCATTGTGATGACACGGTCATGGAACAATGTGATGAGAAGAATTCCGGAGCATTGTGATGACAAGGGCCATGGAGCATTGTGATGACACGGTCATGGAACATTGTGATGAGAAGAATTCTGGAGCATTGTGCTGACAAGGGCCATGGAGCATTGTGATGACACGGCCATGGAACATTTTGATGACAAGAATTCTGGAGCATTGTGATGAAAATGGCCATGGAGCATTGTGATGACAAGAATTCAGGAGCATTGTGATGACAAGGGTCATGGAGCATTGTGATGACATGGTCAAGGAACATTGCGATGACAAGTTTTCTGGAGCATTGTGATGAAAGGGCATGGAGCATTGTGATTAAAGGTGACAACGAACATTATGATGATATGGGCAGAGAACTCTGTGATGACAGTGGTCATGGAGTATTGTGACAAAAATTGTCATGGAACATTGTGCTGAAAAGGGCCATGGAGCATTGTGATGACACGGTCATGGAAAAATATGATGAGAAGAATTCCGGAGCATTGTGATGACAAGGGCCATGGAGCATTGTGATGACACGGTCATGGAACATTGTGATGAGAAGAATTCTGGAGCATTGTGCTGAGAAGGGCCATGGAGCATTGTGATGACACGGCCATGGAACATTATGATGACAAGGGCCATGGAGAATTGTGATGACACGGTCATGGAACATTGTGATGACAAGAATTCTGGAGCATTGTGCGGACAAGGGCCATGGAGCATTGTGATGCAACGGTCATGGAACATTGTGATGACAAGAATTCTGGAGCATTGTGCGGACAAGGGCCATGGAGCATTGTGATGACACGGTATGGAACATTGTGATGACAAGAATTCTGGAGCATTGTGATGACAAGGGCCATGGAGCATTGTGATGACATGGTCAAGGAACATTGCGATGACAAGATTTCTGGAGCATTGTGATGAAAGGGCATGGAGCATTGTGATTAAAGGTGACAAGGAATATTATGATGATATGGGCAGAGAACTCTGTGATGACAGTGGTCCGGGAGTATTGTGACAAAAATTGTCATGGAACATTGTGCTGACAAGGGCCATGGAGCATTGTGATGACACGGTCATGGAACATTGTGATGACAAGAATTCTGGAGCATTGTGATGACAAGGGCCATGGAGCATTGTGATGACACGGTCATGGAACATTGTGATGACAGGAATTCTGGAGCATTGTGCTGAAAACGGCCATGGAGCATTGTGATGACACGGTCATGGAACAATGTGATGAGAAGAATTCCGGAGCATTGTGATGACAAGGGCCATGGAGCATTGTGATGACACGGTCATGGAACATTGTGATGAGAAGAATTCTGGAGCATTGTGCTGACAAGGGCCATGGAGCATTGTGATGACACGGCCATGGAACATTTTGATGACAAGAATTCTGGAGCATTGTGATGAAAATGGCCATGGAGCATTGTGATGACACGGTCATGGAACATTGTGATGAGAAGAATTCTGGAGCATTGAGATGACAAGGGCCATGGAGCATTGTGATGACACGGTCATGGAACATTGTGATGAGAAGAATTCTTGAGCATTGTGCGGACAAGGGCCATGGAGCATTGTGATGACACGGTCATGGAACATTGTGATGAGAAGAATTCTGGAGCATTGTGCTGAAAACAGCCATGGATCATTGTGATGACACGGTCATGGAACAATGTGATGAGAAGAATTCCGGAACATTGTGATGACAAGGGCCATGGAGCATTGTGATGACACGGTCATGGAACATTGTGATGAGAAGAATTCTGGAGCATTGTGCTGACAAGGGCCATGGAGCATTGTGATGACACGGCCATGGAACATTTTGATGACAAGAATTCTGGAGCATTGTGATGAAAATGGCCATGGAGCATTGTGATGACACGGTCATGGAACATTGTGATGAGAAGAATTCTGGAGCATTGAGATGACAAGGGCCATGGAGCATTGTGATGACACGGTCATGGAACATTGTGATGAGAAGAATTCTTGAGCATTGTGCGGACAAGGGCCATGGAGCATTGTGATGACACGGTCATGGAACATTGTGATGAGAAGAATTCTGGATCATTGTGCTGACAAGGGCCATGGAGCATTGTGATGACACGGTCATGGAACATTGTGATGACAGGAATTCTGGAGCATTGTGATGAAAAGGGCCATGGAGCATTGTGATGACACGGTCATGGAACACTGTGATGAAAAGAATTCTGGAGCATTGTGCTGACAAGGGCCATGGAGCATTGTGATGACACGGCCATGGAACATTTTGATGACAAGAATTCTGGAGCATTGTGATGACAATGGCCATGGAGCATTGTGATGACACGGTCATGGAACATTGTGATGAGAAGAATTCTGGATCATTGTCATGACAAGGGCCATGGAGCACTGTGATGACACGGTCATGGAACATTGTGATGACAAGAATTCTGGAGCATTGTGATGACAAGGGCCATGGAGCATTGTGATGATACGGTAATGGAACATTGTGATGACAAGAATTCTGGAGCATTGTGATGACAAGGGTCATGGAGCATTGTGATGACATGGTCAAGGAACATTGCGATGACAAGATTTATGGAGCATTGTGATGAAAGGGCATGGAGCATTGTGATTAAAGGTGACAAGGAACATTATGATGATATGGGCAGAGAACTCTGTGATGACAGTGGTCATGGAGTATTGTGACAAAAATTGTCATGGAACATTGTGCTGACAAGGGCCATGGAGCATTGTGATGACACGGTCATGGAACATTGTGATGACAAGAATTCTGGAGCATTGTGCTGACAAGGGCCATGGAGCATTGTGATGACACGGTCATGGAACATTGTGATGACAAGAATTCTGGAGCATTGTGCTGACAAGGGCCATGGAGCATTGTGATGACACGGTCATGGAACATTGTGATGACAAGAATTCTGGAGCATTGTGCTGAAAATGGCATTGGAGCATTGTGATGACATGGTTATGGAACAATGTGATGAGAAGAATTCCGGAGCATTGTGATGACAAGTGCCATGGAGCATTGTGATGACACGGTCATGGAACATTGTGATGAGAAGAATTCTGAAGCATTGTGATGACAAGGGCCATGGAGCATTTTGATGACACGGTCATGGAACATTGTGATGAGAAGAATTCTGGAGCATTGTGATGACAAGGGCCATGGAGCATTGTGATCACACGGTCATGGAACATTGTGATGACAAGAATTCTGGAGCATTGTGCTGACAAGGGCCATGGAGCATTGTGATGAAAGGGCCATGGAACATTGTGATGACAAGAATTCGGGAGCATTGTGTTAACAATGGACATGGAACATTGTGATGAGAAGAATTCTGGAGCATTCTCATGACAAGGGCCATGGAGCATTGTGATGACACAGTCATGGAATATTGTGATGACAAGAATTCTGGAGCATTGTGCTGACAAGGGCCATGGAGCTTTGTGATGACACGGTCATGGAACATTGTGATGACAAGAATTCTGGAGCATTGTGCTGACAAGGGCCATGGAGCATTGTGATGACACGGTCATGGAACATTGTGATGAGAAGAATTCTGGAGCATTGTGCGGACAAGGGCCATGGAGCATTGTGATGACACGGTCATGGAACATTGTGATGAGAAGAATTCTGGAGCATTGTGCTGACAAGGGCCATGGAGCATTGTGATGACACGGTCATGGAACATTGTGATGACAGGAATTCTGGAGCATTGTGCTGAAAAGGGCCATGGAGCATTGTGATGACACGGTCATGGAACAATGTGATGAGAAGAATTCCGGAGCATTGTGATGACAAGGTCCATGGAGCATTGTGATGACACGGTCATGGAACACTGTGATGAAAAGAATTCTGGAGCATTGTGCTGACAAGGGCCATGGAGCATTGTGATGACACGGCCATGGAACATTTTGATGACAAGAATTCTGGAGCATTGTGATGACAATGGCCATGGAGCATTGTGATGACACGATCATGGAACATTGTGATGAGAAAAAATCTGGGTCATTGTCATGACAAGGGCCATGGAGCATTGTGATGACACGGTCATGGAACATTGTGATGAGAAGAATTCTGGAGCATTGTGATGACAAGGGCCATGGAGCATTGTGATGACACGGTCATGGAACATTGTGATGACAAGAATTCTGGAGCATTGTGCGGACAAGGGCCATGGAGCATTGTGATGACACGGTCATGGAACATTGTGATGAGAAGAATTCTGGAGCATTGTGCTGACAAGGGCCATGGAGCATTGTGATGATACGGTCATGGAACATTGTGATGACAAGAATTCAGGAGCATTGTGATGACAAGGGTCATGGAGCATTGTGATGACATGGTCAAGGAACATTGCGATGACAAGATTTCTGGAGCATTGTGATGAAAGGGCATGGAGCATTGTGATTAAAGGTGACAACGAACATTATGATGATATGGGCAGAGAACTCTGTGATGACAGTGGTCATGGAGTATTGTGACAAAAATTGTCATGGAACATTGTGCTGAAAAGGGCCATGGAGCATTGTGATGACATGGTCATGGAAAAATATGATGAGAAGAATTCCGGAGCATTGTGATGACAAGGGCCATGGAGCATTGTGATGACACGGTCATGGAACATTGTGATGAGAAGAATTCTGGAGCATTGTGCTGAGAAGGGCCATGGAGCATTGTGATGACACGGCCATGGAATATTATGATGATAAGGGCCATGGAGAATTGTGATGACACGGTCATGGAACATTGTGATGACAAGAATTCTGGAGCATTGTGATGACAAGGGCCATGGAGCATTGTAATGAGATGGTCATGGAACATTGTGATGAGAAGAATTCTGGAGCATTGTGCGGACAAGGGCCATGGAGCATTGTGATGCAACGGTCATGGAACATTGTGATGACAAGAATTCTGGAGCATTGTGCGGACAAGGGCCATGGAGCATTGTGATGACACGGTATGGAACATTGTGATGACAAGAATTCTGGAGCATTGTGATGACAAGGGCCATGGAGCATTGTGATGACACGGTCATGGAACATTGTGATGACAGGAATTCTGGAGCATTGTGCTGACAAGGGCCATGGAGCATTGTGATGACACGGCCATGGAACATTTTGATTACAAGAATTCTGGAGCATTGTGATGACAAGGGCCATGGAGCATTGTGATGACAGGGTCATGGAACATTGTGATGAGAAGAATTCTGGATCATTGTCATGACAAGGCCCATGGAGCATTGTGATGACACGGTCATGGAACATTGTGATGACAAGAATTCTGGAGCATTGTGATGACAAGGGCCATGGAGCATTGTGATGACACGGTCATGGAACATTTTGATGACAAGAATTCTGGAGCATTGTGATGACAAGGGTCATGGAGCATTGTGATGACATGGTCAAGGAACATTGCGATGACAAGATTTCTGGAGCATTGTGATGAAAGGGCATGGAGCATTGTGATTAAAGGTGACAAGGAATATTATGATGATATGGGCAGAGAACTCTGTGATGACAGTGGTCCGGGAGTATTGTGACAAAAATTGTCATGGAACATTGTGCTGACAAGGGCCATGGAGCATTGTGATGACACGGTCATGGAACATTGTGATGACAAGAATTCTGGAGCATTGTGATGACAAGGGCCATGGAGCATTGTGATGACACGGTCATGGAACATTGTGATGACAGGAATTCTGGAGCATTGTGCTGAAAACGGCCATGGAGCATTGTGATGACACGGTCATGGAACAATGTGATGAGAAGAATTCCGGAGCATTGTGATGACAAGGGCCATGGAGCATTGTGATGACACGGTCATGGAACATTGTGATGAGAAGAATTCTGGAGCATTGTGCTGACAAGGGCCATGGAGCATTGTGATGACACGGCCATGGAACATTTTGATGACAAGAATTCTGGAGCATTGTGATGAAAATGGCCATGGAGCATTGTGATGACAAGAATTCAGGAGCATTGTGATGACAAGGGTCATGGAGCATTGTGATGACATGGTCAAGGAACATTGCGATGACAAGATTTCTGGAGCATTGTGATGAAAGGGCATGGAGCATTGTGATTAAAGGTGACAACGAACATTATGATGATATGGGCAGAGAACTCTGTGATGACAGTGGTCATGGAGTATTGTGACAAAAATTGTCATGGAACATTGTGCTGAAAAGGGCCATGGAGCATTGTGATGACACGGTCATGGAAAAATATGATGAGAAGAATTCCGGAGCATTGTGATGACAAGGGCCATGGAGCATTGTGATGACACGGTCATGGAACATTGTGATGAGAAGAATTCTGGAGCATTGTGCTGAGAAGGGCCATGGAGCATTGTGATGACACGGCCATGGAACATTATGATGACAAGGGCCATGGAGAATTGTGATGACACGGTCATGGAACATTGTGATGACAAGAATTCTGGAGCATTGTGATGACAAGGGCCATGGAGCATTGTAATGAGATGGTCATGGAACATTGTGATGACAAGAATTCTGGAGCATTGTGCGGACAAGGGCCATGGAGCATTGTGATGCAACGGTCATGGAACATTGTGATGACAAGAATTCTGGAGCATTGTGCGGACAAGGGCCATGGAGCATTGTGATGACACAGTATGGAACATTGTGATGACAAGAATTCTGGAGCATTGTGATGACAAGGGCCATGGAGCATTGTGATGACACGGTCATGGAACATTGTGATGACAGGAATTCTGGAGCATTGTGCTGAAAAGGGCCATGGAGCATTGTGATGACACGGTCATGGAACATTGTGATGAGAAGAATTCTGGAGCATTGTGCTGACAAGGGCCATGGAGCATTGTGATGACACGGCCATGGAACATTTTGATTACAAGAATTCTGGAGCATTGTGATGACAAGGGCCATGGAGCATTGTGATGACACGGTCATGGAACATTGTGATGAGAAGAATTCTGGAGCATTGTGCTGACAAGGGCCATGGAGCATTGTGATGACACGGCCATGGAACATTTTGATGACAAGAATTCTGGAGCATTGTGATGAAAATGGCCATGGAGCATTGTGATGACACGGTCATGGAACATTGTGATGAGAAGAATTCTGGAGCATTGAGATGACAAGGGCCATGGAGCATTGTGATGACACGGTCATGGAACATTGTGATGAGAAGAATTCTGGAGCATTGTGCGGACAAGGGCCATGTAGCATTGTGATGACACGGTCATGGAACATTGTGATGAGAAGAATTCTGGAGCATTGTGCTGACAAGGGCCATGGAGCATTGTGATGACACGGTCATGGAACATTGTGATGACAAGAATTCTGGAGCATTGTGCGGACAAGGGCCATGGAGCATTGTGATGACACGGTCATGGAACATTGTGATGAGAAGAATTCTGTAGCATTGTGCTGACAAGGGCCATGGAGCATTGTGATGATACGGTCATGGAACATTGTGATGACAAGAATTCAGGAGCATTGTGATGACAAGGGTCATGGAGCATTGTGATGACATGGTCAAGGAACATTGCGATGACAAGATTTCTGGAGCATTGTGATGAAAGGGCATGGAGCATTGTGATTAAAGGTGACAAGGAACATTATGATGATATGGGCAGAGAACTCTGTGATGACAGTGGTCCGGGAGTATTGTGACAAAAATTGACATGGAACATTGTGCTGACAAGGGCCATGGAGCATTGTGATGACACGGTCATGGAACATTGTGATGACAAGAATTCTGGAGCATTGTGATGACAAGGGCCATGGAGCATTGTGATGACACGGTCATGGAACATTGTGATGACAGGAATTCTGGAGCATTGTGCTGAAAACGGCCATGGAGCATTGTGATGACACGGTCATGGAACAATGTGATGAGAAGAATTCCGGAGCATTGTGATGACAAGGGCCATGGAGCATTGTGATGACACGGTCATGGAACATTGTGATGAGAAGAATTCTGGAGCATTGTGCTGACAAGGGCCATGGAGCATTGTGATGACACGGCCATGGAACATTTTGATGACAAGAATTCTGGAGCATTGTGATGAAAATGGCCATGGAGCATTGTGATGACACGGTCATGGAACATTGTGATGAGAAGAATTCTGGAGCATTGAGATGACAAGGGCCATGGAGCATTGTGATGACACGGTCATGGAACATTGTGATGAGAAGAATTCTTGAGCATTGTGCGGACAAGGGCCATGGAGCATTGTGATGACACGGTCATGGAACATTGTGATGAGAAGAATTCTGGAGCATTGTGCTGACAAGGGCCATGGAGCATTGTGATGACACGGTCATGGAACATTGTGATGACAGGAATTCTGGAGCATTGTGATGACAAGGGCCATGGAGCATTGTGATGACACGGTCATGGAACACTGTGATGAAAAGAATTCTGGAGCATTGTGCTGACAAGGGCCATGGAGCATTGTGATGACACGGCCATGGAACATTTTGATGACAAGAATTCTGGAGCATTGTGATGACAATGGCCATGGAGCATTGTGATGACACGGTCATGGAACATTGTGATGAGAAGAATTCTGGATCATTGTCATGACAAGGGCCATGGAGCACTGTGATGACACGGTCATGGAACATTGTGATGACAAGAATTCTGGAGCATTGTGATGACAAGGGCCATGGAGCATTGTGATGATACGGTAATGGAACATTGTGATGACAAGAATTCTGGAGCATTGTGATGACAAGGGTCATGGAGCATTGTGATGACATGGTCAAGGAACATTGCGATGACAAGATTTATGGAGCATTGTGATGAAAGGGCATGGAGCATTGTGATTAAAGGTGACAAGGAACATTATGATGATATGGGCAGAGAACTCTGTGATGACAGTGGTCATGGAGTATTGTGACAAAAATTGTCATGGAACATTGTGCTGACAAGGGCCATGGAGCATTGTGATGACACGGTCATGGAACATTGTGATGACAAGAATTCTGGAGCATTGTGCTGACAAGGGCCATGGAGCATTGTGATGACACGGTCATGGAACATTGTGATGACAAGAATTCTGGAGCATTGTGCTGACAAGGGCCATGGAGCATTGTGATGACACGGTCATGGAACATTGTGATGACAGGAATTCTGGAGCATTGTGCTGACAAGGGCCATGGAGCATTGTGATGACACGGTCATGGAACATTGTGATGACAAGAATTCTGGAGCATTGTGCTGACAAGGGCCATGGAGCATTGTGATGACACGTTCATGGAACATTGTGATGACAAGAATTCTGGAGCATTGTGATGACAAGGGCCATGGAGCATTGTGATGACACGGTCATGGAACATTGTGATGACAAGAATTCCGGAGCATTGTGCGGAGAAGGGCCATGGAGCATTGGGATGACACGGTCATGGAACATTGTGATGAGAAGAATTCTGGAGCATTGTGCTGACAAGGGCCATGGAGCATTGTGATGATACGGTCATGGTATATTGTGATGACAAGAATTCTGGAGCACTGTGATGACAATGGCCATGGAACATTGTGATGACACGGTATGGAACATTGTGATGACAAGAATTCTGGAGCATTGTGATGAAAATGGGCATGGAGCATTGTGATGACAGGGTCATGGAACATTGTGATGACAGGAATTCTGGAGCATTGTGCTGAAAAGGGCCATGGAGCATTGTGATGACATGGTTATGGAACAATGTGATGAGAAGAATTCTGGAGCATTGTGATGACAAGGGCCATGGAGCATTGTGATGACACGGTCATGGAACATTGTGATGAGAATAATTCTGCAGCATTGTGCTGACAAGGGCCATGGAGCATTGTGATGACACGGTCATGGAACATTGTGATGACAAGAATTCTGGAGCATTTTCATGACAATGGCCATGGAGCATTGTGATGACACGGTATGGAACATTGTGATGACAAGAATTCTGGAGCATTGTGATGACAAGGGCCATGGAGCATTGTGATGACACGGTCATGGAACATTGTGATGACAAGAATTCTGGAGCATTGTGCGGACAAGGGCCATGGAGCATTGTGATGACACGGTCATGGAACATTGTGATGAGAAGAATTCTGGAGCATTGTGCTGACAAGGGCCATGGAGCATTGTGATGACACGGTCATGGAACATTGTGATGAGAACAATTCTGGAGCATTGTGCTGACAAGGGCCATGGAGCATTGTGATGACACGGTCATGGAACATTGTGATGACAGGAATTCTGGAGCATTGTGCTGAAAAGGGCCATGGAGCATTGTGATGACACGGTCATGGAACAATATGATGAGAAGAATTCCGGAGCATTGTGATGACAAGGGCCATGGAGAATTGTCATGACATGGTCATGGAACATTGTGATGAAAAGAATTCTGGAGCATTGTGCTGACAAGGGCCATGGAGCATTGTGATGACACGGCCATGGAACATTTTGATGACAAGAATTCTGGAGCATTGTGATGACAATGGCCATGGAGCATTGTGATGACACGGTCATGGAACATTGTGATGACAAGAATTCTGGAGCATTGTGATGACAAGGGCCATGGAGCATTGTGATCACACGGTCATGGAACATTGTGATGACAAGAATTCTGGAGCATTGTGCTGACAAGGGCCATGGAGCATTGTGATGAAAGGGCCATGGAACATTGTGATGACAAGAATTCGGGAGCATTGTGTTAACAATGGACATGGAACATTGTGATGACATGGTCATGGAACATTGTGATGAGAAGAATTCTGGAGCATTCTCATGACAAGGGCCATGGAGCATTGTGATGACACAGTCATGGAATATTGTGATGACAAGAATTCTGGAGCATTGTGCTGACAAGGGCCATGGAGCATTGTGATGACACGGTCATGGAACATTGTGATGACAAGAATTCTGGAGCATTGTGCTGACAAGGGCCATGGAGCATTGTGATGACACGGTCATGGAACATTGTGATGAGAAGAATTCTGGAGCATTGTGCGGACAAGGGCCATGGAGCATTGTGATGACACGGTCATGGAACATTGTGATGAGAAGAATTCTGGAGCATTGTGCTGACAAGGGCCATGGAGCATTGTGATGACACGGTCATGGAACATTGTGATGACAGGAATTCTGGAGCATTGTGCTGAAAAGGGCCATGGAGCATTGTGATGACACGGTCATGGAACAATGTGATGAGAAGAATTCCGGAGCATTGTGATGACAAGGTCCATGGAGCATTGTGATGACACGGTCATGGAACACTGTGATGAAAAGAATTCTGGAGCATTGTGCTGACAAGGGCCATGGAGCATTGTGATGACACGGCCATGGAACATTTTGATGACAAGAATTCTGGAGCATTGTGATGACAATGGCCATGGAGCATTGTGATGACACGATCATGGAACATTGTGATGAGAAAAAATCTGGGTCATTGTCATGACAAGGGCCATGGAGCATTGTGATGACACGGTCATGGAACATTGTGATGACAAGAATTCTGGAGCATTGTGCGGACAAGGGCCATGGAGCATTGTGATGACACGGTCATGGAACATTGTGATGAGAAGAATTCTGGAGCATTGTGCTGACAAGGGCCATGGAGCATTGTGATGATACGGTCAGGAACATTGTGATGACAAGAATTCAGGAGCATTGTGATGACAAGGGTCATGGAGCATTGTGATGACATGGTCAAGGAACATTGCGATGACAAGATTTCTGGAGCATTGTGATGAAAGGGCATGGAGCATTGTGATTAAAGGTGACAACGAACATTATGATGATATGGGCAGAGAACTCTGTGATGACAGTGGTCATGGAGTATTGTGACAAAAATTGTCATGGAACATTGTGCTGAAAAGGGCCATGGAGCATTGTGATGACATGGTCATGGAAAAATATGATGAGAAGAATTCCGGAGCATTGTGATGACAAGGGCCATGGAGCATTGTGATGACACGGTCATGGAACATTGTGATGAGAAGAATTCTGGAGCATTGTGCTGAGAAGGGCCATGGAGCATTGTGATGACACGGCCATGGAACATTATGATGACAAGGGCCATGGAGAATTGTGATGACACGGTCATGGAACATTTTGATGACAAGAATTCTGGAGCATTGTGATGACAAGGGTCATGGAGCATTGTGATGACATGGTCAAGGAACATTGCGATGACAAGATTTCTGGAGCATTGTGATGAAAGGGCATGGAGCATTGTGATTAAAGGTGACAACGAACATTATGATGATATGGGCAGAGAACTCTGTGATGACAGTGGTCATGGAGTATTGTGACAAAAATTGTCATGGAACATTGTGCTGAAAAGGGCCATGGAGCATTGTGATGACACGGTCATGGAAAAATATGATGAGAAGAATTCCGGAGCATTGTGATGACAAGGGCCATGGAGCATTGTGATGACACGGTCATGGAACATTGTGATGAGAAGAATTCTGGAGCATTGTGCTGAGAAGGGCCATGGAGCATTGTGATGACACGGCCATGGAACATTATGATGACAAGGGCCATGGAGAATTGTGATGACACGGTCATGGAACATTGTGATGACAAGAATTCTGGAGCATTGTGATGACAAGGGCCATGGAGCATTGTAATGAGATGGTCATGGAACATTGTGATGACAAGAATTCTGGAGCATTGTGCGGACAAGGGCCATGGAGCATTGTGATGCAACGGTCATGGAACATTGTGATGACAAGAATTCTGGAGCATTGTGCGGACAAGGGCCATGGAGCATTGTGATGACACAGTATGGAACATTGTGATGACAAGAATTCTGGAGCATTGTGATGACAAGGGCCATGGAGCATTGTGATGACACGGTCATGGAACATTGTGATGACAGGAATTCTGGAGCATTGTGCTGAAAAGGGCCATGGAGCATTGTGATGACACGGTCATGGAACATTGTGATGAGAAGAATTCTGGAGCATTGTGCTGACAAGGGCCATGGAGCATTGTGATGACACGGCCATGGAACATTTTGATTACAAGAATTCTGGAGCATTGTGATGACAAGGGCCATGGAGCATTGTGATGACACGGTCATGGAACATTGTGATGAGAAGAATTCTGGAGCATTGTGCTGACAAGGGCCATGGAGCATTGTGATGACACGGCCATGGAACATTTTGATGACAAGAATTCTGGAGCATTGTGATGAAAATGGCCATGGAGCATTGTGATGACACGGTCATGGAACATTGTGATGAGAAGAATTCTGGAGCATTGAGATGACAAGGGCCATGGAGCATTGTGATGACACGGTCATGGAACATTGTGATGAGAAGAATTCTGGAGCATTGTGCGGACAAGGGCCATGTAGCATTGTGATGACACGGTCATGGAACATTGTGATGAGAAGAATTCTGGAGCATTGTGCTGACAAGGGCCATGGAGCATTGTGATGACACGGTCATGGAACATTGTGATGACAAGAATTCTGGAGCATTGTGCGGACAAGGGCCATGGAGCATTGTGATGACACGGTCATGGAACATTGTGATGAGAAGAATTCTGTAGCATTGTGCTGACAAGGGCCATGGAGCATTGTGATGATACGGTCATGGAACATTGTGATGACAAGAATTCAGGAGCATTGTGATGACAAGGGTCATGGAGCATTGTGATGACATGGTCAAGGAACATTGCGATGACAAGATTTCTGGAGCATTGTGATGAAAGGGCATGGAGCATTGTGATTAAAGGTGACAAGGAACATTATGATGATATGGGCAGAGAACTCTGTGATGACAGTGGTCCGGGAGTATTGTGACAAAAATTGTCATGGAACATTGTGCTGACAAGGGCCATGGAGCATTGTGATGACACGGTCATGGAACATTGTGATGACAAGAATTCTGGAGCATTGTGATGACAAGGGCCATGGAGCATTGTGATGACACGGTCATGGAACATTGTGATGACAGGAATTCTGGAGCATTGTGCTGAAAACGGCCATGGAGCATTGTGATGACACGGTCATGGAACAATGTGATGAGAAGAATTCCGGAGCATTGTGATGACAAGGGCCATGGAGCATTGTGATGACACGGTCATGGAACATTGTGATGAGAAGAATTCTGGAGCATTGTGCTGACAAGGGCCATGGAGCATTGTGATGACACGGCCATGGAACATTTTGATGACAAGAATTCTGGAGCATTGTGATGAAAATGGCCATGGAGCATTGTGATGACAAGAATTCAGGAGCATTGTGATGACAAGGGTCATGGAGCATTGTGATGACATGGTCAAGGAACATTGCGATGACAAGATTTCTGGAGCATTGTGATGAAAGGGCATGGAGCATTGTGATTAAAGGTGACAACGAACATTATGATGATATGGGCAGAGAACTCTGTGATGACAGTGGTCATGGAGTATTGTGACAAAAATTGTCATGGAACATTGTGCTGAAAAGGGCCATGGAGCATTGTGATGACACGGTCATGGAAAAATATGATGAGAAGAATTCCGGAGCATTGTGATGACAAGGGCCATGGAGCATTGTGATGACACGGTCATGGAACATTGTGATGAGAAGAATTCTGGAGCATTGTGCTGAGAAGGGCCATGGAGCATTGTGATGACACGGCCATGGAACATTATGATGACAAGGGCCATGGAGAATTGTGATGACACGGTCATGGAACATTGTGATGACAAGAATTCTGGAGCATTGTGATGACAAGGGCCATGGAGCATTGTAATGAGATGGTCATGGAACATTGTGATGACAAGAATTCTGGAGCATTGTGCGGACAAGGGCCATGGAGCATTGTGATGCAACGGTCATGGAACATTGTGATGACAAGAATTCTGGAGCATTGTGCGGACAAGGGCCATGGAGCATTGTGATGACACAGTATGGAACATTGTGATGACAAGAATTCTGGAGCATTGTGATGACAAGGGCCATGGAGCATTGTGATGACACGGTCATGGAACATTGTGATGACAGGAATTCTGGAGCATTGTGCTGAAAAGGGCCATGGAGCATTGTGATGACACGGTCATGGAACATTGTGATGAGAAGAATTCTGGAGCATTGTGCTGACAAGGGCCATGGAGCATTGTGATGACACGGCCATGGAACATTTTGATTACAAGAATTCTGGAGCATTGTGATGACAAGGGCCATGGAGCATTGTGATGACACGGTCATGGAACATTGTGATGAGAAGAATTCTGGAGCATTGTGCTGACAAGGGCCATGGAGCATTGTGATGACACGGCCATGGAACATTTTGATGACAAGAATTCTGGAGCATTGTGATGAAAATGGCCATGGAGCATTGTGATGACACGGTCATGGAACATTGTGATGAGAAGAATTCTGGAGCATTGAGATGACAAGGGCCATGGAGCATTGTGATGACACGGTCATGGAACATTGTGATGAGAAGAATTCTGGAGCATTGTGCGGACAAGGGCCATGTAGCATTGTGATGACACGGTCATGGAACATTGTGATGAGAAGAATTCTGGAGCATTGTGCTGACAAGGGCCATGGAGCATTGTGATGACACGGTCATGGAACATTGTGATGACAAGAATTCTGGAGCATTGTGCGGACAAGGGCCATGGAGCATTGTGATGACACGGTCATGGAACATTGTGATGAGAAGAATTCTGTAGCATTGTGCTGACAAGGGCCATGGAGCATTGTGATGATACGGTCATGGAACATTGTGATGACAAGAATTCAGGAGCATTGTGATGACAAGGGTCATGGAGCATTGTGATGACATGGTCAAGGAACATTGCGATGACAAGATTTCTGGAGCATTGTGATGAAAGGGCATGGAGCATTGTGATTAAAGGTGACAAGGAACATTATGATGATATGGGCAGAGAACTCTGTGATGACAGTGGTCCGGGAGTATTGTGACAAAAATTGACATGGAACATTGTGCTGACAAGGGCCATGGAGCATTGTGATGACACGGTCATGGAACATTGTGATGACAAGAATTCTGGAGCATTGTGATGACAAGGGCCATGGAGCATTGTGATGACACGGTCATGGAACATTGTGATGACAGGAATTCTGGAGCATTGTGCTGAAAACGGCCATGGAGCATTGTGATGACACGGTCATGGAACAATGTGATGAGAAGAATTCCGGAGCATTGTGATGACAAGGGCCATGGAGCATTGTGATGACACGGTCATGGAACATTGTGATGAGAAGAATTCTGGAGCATTGTGCTGACAAGGGCCATGGAGCATTGTGATGACACGGCCATGGAACATTTTGATGACAAGAATTCTGGAGCATTGTGATGAAAATGGCCATGGAGCATTGTGATGACACGGTCATGGAACATTGTGATGAGAAGAATTCTGGAGCATTGAGATGACAAGGGCCATGGAGCATTGTGATGACACGGTCATGGAACATTGTGATGAGAAGAATTCTTGAGCATTGTGCGGACAAGGGCCATGGAGCATTGTGATGACACGGTCATGGAACATTGTGATGAGAAGAATTCTGGAGCATTGTGCTGACAAGGGCCATGGAGCATTGTGATGACACGGTCATGGAACATTGTGATGACAGGAATTCTGGAGCATTGTGATGACAAGGGCCATGGAGCATTGTGATGACACGGTCATGGAACACTGTGATGAAAAGAATTCTGGAGCATTGTGCTGACAAGGGCCATGGAGCATTGTGATGACACGGCCATGGAACATTTTGATGACAAGAATTCTGGAGCATTGTGATGACAATGGCCATGGAGCATTGTGATGACACGGTCATGGAACATTGTGATGAGAAGAATTCTGGATCATTGTCATGACAAGGGCCATGGAGCACTGTGATGACACGGTCATGGAACATTGTGATGACAAGAATTCTGGAGCATTGTGATGACAAGGGCCATGGAGCATTGTGATGATACGGTAATGGAACATTGTGATGACAAGAATTCTGGAGCATTGTGATGACAAGGGTCATGGAGCATTGTGATGACATGGTCAAGGAACATTGCGATGACAAGATTTATGGAGCATTGTGATGAAAGGGCATGGAGCATTGTGATTAAAGGTGACAAGGAACATTATGATGATATGGGCAGAGAACTCTGTGATGACAGTGGTCATGGAGTATTGTGACAAAAATTGTCATGGAACATTGTGCTGACAAGGGCCATGGAGCATTGTGATGACACGGTCATGGAACATTGTGATGACAAGAATTCTGGAGCATTGTGCTGACAAGGGCCATGGAGCATTGTGATGACACGGTCATGGAACATTGTGATGACAAGAATTCTGGAGCATTGTGCTGACAAGGGCCATGGAGCATTGTGATGACACGGTCATGGAACATTGTGATGACAGGAATTCTGGAGCATTGTGCTGACAAGGGCCATGGAGCATTGTGATGACACGGTCATGGAACATTGTGATGACAAGAATTCTGGAGCATTGTGCTGACAAGGGCCATGGAGCATTGTGATGACACGTTCATGGAACATTGTGATGACAAGAATTCTGGAGCATTGTGATGACAAGGGCCATGGAGCATTGTGATGACACGGTCATGGAACATTGTGATGACAAGAATTCCGGAGCATTGTGCGGAGAAGGGCCATGGAGCATTGGGATGACACGGTCATGGAACATTGTGATGAGAAGAATTCTGGAGCATTGTGCTGACAAGGGCCATGGAGCATTGTGATGATACGGTCATGGTATATTGTGATGACAAGAATTCTGGAGCACTGTGATGACAATGGCCATGGAACATTGTGATGACACGGTATGGAACATTGTGATGACAAGAATTCTGGAGCATTGTGATGAAAATGGGCATGGAGCATTGTGATGACAGGGTCATGGAACATTGTGATGACAGGAATTCTGGAGCATTGTGCTGAAAAGGGCCATGGAGCATTGTGATGACATGGTTATGGAACAATGTGATGAGAAGAATTCTGGAGCATTGTGATGACAAGGGCCATGGAGCATTGTGATGACACGGTCATGGAACATTGTGATGAGAATAATTCTGCAGCATTGTGCTGACAAGGGCCATGGAGCATTGTGATGACACGGTCATGGAACATTGTGATGACAAGAATTCTGGAGCATTTTCATGACAATGGCCATGGAGCATTGTGATGACACGGTATGGAACATTGTGATGACAAGAATTCTGGAGCATTGTGATGACAAGGGCCATGGAGCATTGTGATGACACGGTCATGGAACATTGTGATGACAAGAATTCTGGAGCATTGTGCGGACAAGGGCCATGGAGCATTGTGATGACACGGTCATGGAACATTGTGATGAGAAGAATTCTGGAGCATTGTGCTGACAAGGGCCATGGAGCATTGTGATGACACGGTCATGGAACATTGTGATGAGAACAATTCTGGAGCATTGTGCTGACAAGGGCCATGGAGCATTGTGATGACACGGTCATGGAACATTGTGATGACAGGAATTCTGGAGCATTGTGCTGAAAAGGGCCATGGAGCATTGTGATGACACGGTCATGGAACAATATGATGAGAAGAATTCCGGAGCATTGTGATGACAAGGGCCATGGAGAATTGTCATGACATGGTCATGGAACATTGTGATGAAAAGAATTCTGGAGCATTGTGCTGACAAGGGCCATGGAGCATTGTGATGACACGGCCATGGAACATTTTGATGACAAGAATTCTGGAGCATTGTGATGACAATGGCCATGGAGCATTGTGATGACACGGTCATGGAACATTGTGATGACAAGAATTCTGGAGCATTGTGATGACAAGGGCCATGGAGCATTGTGATCACACGGTCATGGAACATTGTGATGACAAGAATTCTGGAGCATTGTGCTGACAAGGGCCATGGAGCATTGTGATGAAAGGGCCATGGAACATTGTGATGACAAGAATTCGGGAGCATTGTGTTAACAATGGACATGGAACATTGTGATGACATGGTCATGGAACATTGTGATGAGAAGAATTCTGGAGCATTCTCATGACAAGGGCCATGGAGCATTGTGATGACACAGTCATGGAATATTGTGATGACAAGAATTCTGGAGCATTGTGCTGACAAGGGCCATGGAGCATTGTGATGACACGGTCATGGAACATTGTGATGACAAGAATTCTGGAGCATTGTGCTGACAAGGGCCATGGAGCATTGTGATGACACGGTCATGGAACATTGTGATGAGAAGAATTCTGGAGCATTGTGCGGACAAGGGCCATGGAGCATTGTGATGACACGGTCATGGAACATTGTGATGAGAAGAATTCTGGAGCATTGTGCTGACAAGGGCCATGGAGCATTGTGATGACACGGTCATGGAACATTGTGATGACAGGAATTCTGGAGCATTGTGCTGAAAAGGGCCATGGAGCATTGTGATGACACGGTCATGGAACAATGTGATGAGAAGAATTCCGGAGCATTGTGATGACAAGGTCCATGGAGCATTGTGATGACACGGTCATGGAACACTGTGATGAAAAGAATTCTGGAGCATTGTGCTGACAAGGGCCATGGAGCATTGTGATGACACGGCCATGGAACATTTTGATGACAAGAATTCTGGAGCATTGTGATGACAATGGCCATGGAGCATTGTGATGACACGATCATGGAACATTGTGATGAGAAAAAATCTGGGTCATTGTCATGACAAGGGCCATGGAGCATTGTGATGACACGGTCATGGAACATTGTGATGACAAGAATTCTGGAGCATTGTGCGGACAAGGGCCATGGAGCATTGTGATGACACGGTCATGGAACATTGTGATGAGAAGAATTCTGGAGCATTGTGCTGACAAGGGCCATGGAGCATTGTGATGATACGGTCAGGAACATTGTGATGACAAGAATTCAGGAGCATTGTGATGACAAGGGTCATGGAGCATTGTGATGACATGGTCAAGGAACATTGCGATGACAAGATTTCTGGAGCATTGTGATGAAAGGGCATGGAGCATTGTGATTAAAGGTGACAACGAACATTATGATGATATGGGCAGAGAACTCTGTGATGACAGTGGTCATGGAGTATTGTGACAAAAATTGTCATGGAACATTGTGCTGAAAAGGGCCATGGAGCATTGTGATGACATGGTCATGGAAAAATATGATGAGAAGAATTCCGGAGCATTGTGATGACAAGGGCCATGGAGCATTGTGATGACACGGTCATGGAACATTGTGATGAGAAGAATTCTGGAGCATTGTGCTGAGAAGGGCCATGGAGCATTGTGATGACACGGCCATGGAACATTATGATGACAAGGGCCATGGAGAATTGTGATGACACGGTCATGGAACATTTTGATGACAAGAATTCTGGAGCATTGTGATGACAAGGGTCATGGAGCATTGTGATGACATGGTCAAGGAACATTGCGATGACAAGATTTCTGGAGCATTGTGATGAAAGGGCATGGAGCATTGTGATTAAAGGTGACAACGAACATTATGATGATATGGGCAGAGAACTCTGTGATGACAGTGGTCATGGAGTATTGTGACAAAAATTGTCATGGAACATTGTGCTGAAAAGGGCCATGGAGCATTGTGATGACACGGTCATGGAAAAATATGATGAGAAGAATTCCGGAGCATTGTGATGACAAGGGCCATGGAGCATTGTGATGACACGGTCATGGAACATTGTGATGAGAAGAATTCTGGAGCATTGTGCTGAGAAGGGCCATGGAGCATTGTGATGACACGGCCATGGAACATTATGATGACAAGGGCCATGGAGAATTGTGATGACACGGTCATGGAACATTGTGATGACAAGAATTCTGGAGCATTGTGATGACAAGGGCCATGGAGCATTGTAATGAGATGGTCATGGAACATTGTGATGACAAGAATTCTGGAGCATTGTGCGGACAAGGGCCATGGAGCATTGTGATGCAACGGTCATGGAACATTGTGATGACAAGAATTCTGGAGCATTGTGCGGACAAGGGCCATGGAGCATTGTGATGACACAGTATGGAACATTGTGATGACAAGAATTCTGGAGCATTGTGATGACAAGGGCCATGGAGCATTGTGATGACACGGTCATGGAACATTGTGATGACAGGAATTCTGGAGCATTGTGCTGAAAAGGGCCATGGAGCATTGTGATGACACGGTCATGGAACATTGTGATGAGAAGAATTCTGGAGCATTGTGCTGACAAGGGCCATGGAGCATTGTGATGACACGGCCATGGAACATTTTGATTACAAGAATTCTGGAGCATTGTGATGACAAGGGCCATGGAGCATTGTGATGACACGGTCATGGAACATTGTGATGAGAAGAATTCTGGAGCATTGTGCTGACAAGGGCCATGGAGCATTGTGATGACACGGCCATGGAACATTTTGATGACAAGAATTCTGGAGCATTGTGATGAAAATGGCCATGGAGCATTGTGATGACACGGTCATGGAACATTGTGATGAGAAGAATTCTGGAGCATTGAGATGACAAGGGCCATGGAGCATTGTGATGACACGGTCATGGAACATTGTGATGAGAAGAATTCTGGAGCATTGTGCGGACAAGGGCCATGTAGCATTGTGATGACACGGTCATGGAACATTGTGATGAGAAGAATTCTGGAGCATTGTGCTGACAAGGGCCATGGAGCATTGTGATGACACGGTCATGGAACATTGTGATGACAAGAATTCTGGAGCATTGTGCGGACAAGGGCCATGGAGCATTGTGATGACACGGTCATGGAACATTGTGATGAGAAGAATTCTGTAGCATTGTGCTGACAAGGGCCATGGAGCATTGTGATGATACGGTCATGGAACATTGTGATGACAAGAATTCAGGAGCATTGTGATGACAAGGGTCATGGAGCATTGTGATGACATGGTCAAGGAACATTGCGATGACAAGATTTCTGGAGCATTGTGATGAAAGGGCATGGAGCATTGTGATTAAAGGTGACAAGGAACATTATGATGATATGGGCAGAGAACTCTGTGATGACAGTGGTCCGGGAGTATTGTGACAAAAATTGACATGGAACATTGTGCTGACAAGGGCCATGGAGCATTGTGATGACACGGTCATGGAACATTGTGATGACAAGAATTCTGGAGCATTGTGATGACAAGGGCCATGGAGCATTGTGATGACACGGTCATGGAACATTGTGATGACAGGAATTCTGGAGCATTGTGCTGAAAACGGCCATGGAGCATTGTGATGACACGGTCATGGAACAATGTGATGAGAAGAATTCCGGAGCATTGTGATGACAAGGGCCATGGAGCATTGTGATGACACGGTCATGGAACATTGTGATGAGAAGAATTCTGGAGCATTGTGCTGACAAGGGCCATGGAGCATTGTGATGACACGGCCATGGAACATTTTGATGACAAGAATTCTGGAGCATTGTGATGAAAATGGCCATGGAGCATTGTGATGACACGGTCATGGAACATTGTGATGAGAAGAATTCTGGAGCATTGAGATGACAAGGGCCATGGAGCATTGTGATGACACGGTCATGGAACATTGTGATGAGAAGAATTCTTGAGCATTGTGCGGACAAGGGCCATGGAGCATTGTGATGACACGGTCATGGAACATTGTGATGAGAAGAATTCTGGAGCATTGTGCTGACAAGGGCCATGGAGCATTGTGATGACACGGTCATGGAACATTGTGATGACAGGAATTCTGGAGCATTGTGCTGACAAGGGCCATGGAGCATTGTGATGACACGGTCATGGAACACTGTGATGAAAAGAATTCTGGAGCATTGTGCTGACAAGGGCCATGGAGCATTGTGATGACACGGCCATGGAACATTTTGATGACAAGAATTCTGGAGCATTGTGATGACAATGGCCATGGAGCATTGTGATGACACGGTCATGGAACATTGTGATGAGAAGAATTCTGGATCATTGTCATGACAAGGGCCATGGAGCACTGTGATGACACGGTCATGGAACATTGTGATGACAAGAATTCTGGAGCATTGTGATGACAAGGGCCATGGAGCATTGTGATGATACGGTAATGGAACATTGTGATGACAAGAATTCTGGAGCATTGTGATGACAAGGGTCATGGAGCATTGTGATGACATGGTCAAGGAACATTGCGATGACAAGATTTATGGAGCATTGTGATGAAAGGGCATGGAGCATTGTGATTAAAGGTGACAAGGAACATTATGATGATATGGGCAGAGAACTCTGTGATGACAGTGGTCATGGAGTATTGTGACAAAAATTGTCATGGAACATTGTGCTGACAAGGGCCATGGAGCATTGTGATGACACGGTCATGGAACATTGTGATGACAAGAATTCTGGAGCATTGTGCTGACAAGGGCCATGGAGCATTGTGATGACACGGTCATGGAACATTGTGATGACAAGAATTCTGGAGCATTGTGCTGACAAGGGCCATGGAGCATTGTGATGACACGGTCATGGAACATTGTGATGACAGGAATTCTGGAGCATTGTGCTGACAAGGGCCATGGAGCATTGTGATGACACGGTCATGGAACATTGTGATGACAAGAATTCTGGAGCATTGTGCTGACAAGGGCCATGGAGCATTGTGATGACACGTTCATGGAACATTGTGATGACAAGAATTCTGGAGCATTGTGATGACAAGGGCCATGGAGCATTGTGATGACACGGTCATGGAACATTGTGATGACAAGAATTCCGGAGCATTGTGCGGAGAAGGGCCATGGAGCATTGGGATGACACGGTCATGGAACATTGTGATGAGAAGAATTCTGGAGCATTGTGCTGACAAGGGCCATGGAGCATTGTGATGATACGGTCATGGTATATTGTGATGACAAGAATTCTGGAGCACTGTGATGACAATGGCCATGGAACATTGTGATGACACGGTATGGAACATTGTGATGACAAGAATTCTGGAGCATTGTGATGAAAATGGGCATGGAGCATTGTGATGACAGGGTCATGGAACATTGTGATGACAGGAATTCTGGAGCATTGTGCTGAAAAGGGCCATGGAGCATTGTGATGACATGGTTATGGAACAATGTGATGAGAAGAATTCTGGAGCATTGTGATGACAAGGGCCATGGAGCATTGTGATGACACGGTCATGGAACATTGTGATGAGAATAATTCTGCAGCATTGTGCTGACAAGGGCCATGGAGCATTGTGATGACACGGTCATGGAACATTGTGATGACAAGAATTCTGGAGCATTTTCATGACAATGGCCATGGAGCATTGTGATGACACGGTATGGAACATTGTGATGACAAGAATTCTGGAGCATTGTGATGACAAGGGCCATGGAGCATTGTGATGACACGGTCATGGAACATTGTGATGACAAGAATTCTGGAGCATTGTGCGGACAAGGGCCATGGAGCATTGTGATGACACGGTCATGGAACATTGTGATGAGAAGAATTCTGGAGCATTGTGCTGACAAGGGCCATGGAGCATTGTGATGACACGGTCATGGAACATTGTGATGAGAACAATTCTGGAGCATTGTGCTGACAAGGGCCATGGAGCATTGTGATGACACGGTCATGGAACATTGTGATGACAGGAATTCTGGAGCATTGTGCTGAAAAGGGCCATGGAGCATTGTGATGACACGGTCATGGAACAATATGATGAGAAGAATTCCGGAGCATTGTGATGACAAGGGCCATGGAGAATTGTCATGACATGGTCATGGAACATTGTGATGAAAAGAATTCTGGAGCATTGTGCTGACAAGGGCCATGGAGCATTGTGATGACACGGCCATGGAACATTTTGATGACAAGAATTCTGGAGCATTGTGATGACAATGGCCATGGAGCATTGTGATGACACGGTCATGGAACATTGTGATGACAAGAATTCTGGAGCATTGTGATGACAAGGGCCATGGAGCATTGTGATCACACGGTCATGGAACATTGTGATGACAAGAATTCTGGAGCATTGTGCTGACAAGGGCCATGGAGCATTGTGATGAAAGGGCCATGGAACATTGTGATGACAAGAATTCGGGAGCATTGTGTTAACAATGGACATGGAACATTGTGATGACATGGTCATGGAACATTGTGATGAGAAGAATTCTGGAGCATTCTCATGACAAGGGCCATGGAGCATTGTGATGACACAGTCATGGAATATTGTGATGACAAGAATTCTGGAGCATTGTGCTGACAAGGGCCATGGAGCATTGTGATGACACGGTCATGGAACATTGTGATGACAAGAATTCTGGAGCATTGTGCTGACAAGGGCCATGGAGCATTGTGATGACACGGTCATGGAACATTGTGATGAGAAGAATTCTGGAGCATTGTGCGGACAAGGGCCATGGAGCATTGTGATGACACGGTCATGGAACATTGTGATGAGAAGAATTCTGGAGCATTGTGCTGACAAGGGCCATGGAGCATTGTGATGACACGGTCATGGAACATTGTGATGACAGGAATTCTGGAGCATTGTGCTGAAAAGGGCCATGGAGCATTGTGATGACACGGTCATGGAACAATGTGATGAGAAGAATTCCGGAGCATTGTGATGACAAGGTCCATGGAGCATTGTGATGACACGGTCATGGAACACTGTGATGAAAAGAATTCTGGAGCATTGTGCTGACAAGGGCCATGGAGCATTGTGATGACACGGCCATGGAACATTTTGATGACAAGAATTCTGGAGCATTGTGATGACAATGGCCATGGAGCATTGTGATGACACGATCATGGAACATTGTGATGAGAAAAAATCTGGGTCATTGTCATGACAAGGGCCATGGAGCATTGTGATGACACGGTCATGGAACATTGTGATGACAAGAATTCTGGAGCATTGTGCGGACAAGGGCCATGGAGCATTGTGATGACACGGTCATGGAACATTGTGATGAGAAGAATTCTGGAGCATTGTGCTGACAAGGGCCATGGAGCATTGTGATGATACGGTCATGGAACATTGTGATGACAAGAATTCAGGAGCATTGTGATGACAAGGGTCATGGAGCATTGTGATGACATGGTCAAGGAACATTGCGATGACAAGATTTCTGGAGCATTGTGATGAAAGGGCATGGAGCATTGTGATTAAAGGTGACAACGAACATTATGATGATATGGGCAGAGAACTCTGTGATGACAGTGGTCATGGAGTATTGTGACAAAAATTGTCATGGAACATTGTGCTGAAAAGGGCCATGGAGCATTGTGATGACATGGTCATGGAAAAATATGATGAGAAGAATTCCGGAGCATTGTGATGACAAGGGCCATGGAGCATTGTGATGACACGGTCATGGAACATTGTGATGAGAAGAATTCTGGAGCATTGTGCTGAGAAGGGCCATGGAGCATTGTGATGACACGGCCATGGAACATTATGATGACAAGGGCCATGGAGAATTGTGATGACACGGTCATGGAACATTTTGATGACAAGAATTCTGGAGCATTGTGATGACAAGGGTCATGGAGCATTGTGATGACATGGTCAAGGAACATTGCGATGACAAGATTTCTGGAGCATTGTGATGAAAGGGCATGGAGCATTGTGATTAAAGGTGACAAGGAATATTATGATGATATGGGCAGAGAACTCTGTGATGACAGTGGTCCGGGAGTATTGTGACAAAAATTGTCATGGAACATTGTGCTGACAAGGGCCATGGAGCATTGTGATGACACGGTCATGGAACATTGTGATGACAAGAATTCTGGAGCATTGTGATGACAAGGGCCATGGAGCATTGTGATGACACGGTCATGGAACATTGTGATGACAGGAATTCTGGAGCATTGTGCTGAAAACGGCCATGGAGCATTGTGATGACACGGTCATGGAACAATGTGATGAGAAGAATTCCGGAGCATTGTGATGACAAGGGCCATGGAGCATTGTGATGACACGGTCATGGAACATTGTGATGAGAAGAATTCTGGAGCATTGTGCTGACAAGGGCCATGGAGCATTGTGATGACACGGCCATGGAACATTTTGATGACAAGAATTCTGGAGCATTGTGATGAAAATGGCCATGGAGCATTGTGATGACAAGAATTCAGGAGCATTGTGATGACAAGGGTCATGGAGCATTGTGATGACATGGTCAAGGAACATTGCGATGACAAGATTTCTGGAGCATTGTGATGAAAGGGCATGGAGCATTGTGATTAAAGGTGACAACGAACATTATGATGATATGGGCAGAGAACTCTGTGATGACAGTGGTCATGGAGTATTGTGACAAAAATTGTCATGGAACATTGTGCTGAAAAGGGCCATGGAGCATTGTGATGACACGGTCATGGAAAAATATGATGAGAAGAATTCCGGAGCATTGTGATGACAAGGGCCATGGAGCATTGTGATGACACGGTCATGGAACATTGTGATGAGAAGAATTCTGGAGCATTGTGCTGAGAAGGGCCATGGAGCATTGTGATGACACGGCCATGGAACATTATGATGACAAGGGCCATGGAGAATTGTGATGACACGGTCATGGAACATTGTGATGACAAGAATTCTGGAGCATTGTGATGACAAGGGCCATGGAGCATTGTAATGAGATGGTCATGGAACATTGTGATGACAAGAATTCTGGAGCATTGTGCGGACAAGGGCCATGGAGCATTGTGATACAACGGTCATGGAACATTGTGATGACAAGAATTCTGGAGCATTGTGCGGACAAGGGCCATGGAGCATTGTGATGACACGGTATGGAACATTGTGATGACAAGAATTCTGGAGCATTGTGATGACAAGGGCCATGGAGCATTGTGATGACACGGTCATGGAACATTGTGATGACAGGAATTCTGGAGCATTGTGCTGAAAAGGGCCATGGAGCATTGTGATGACACGGTCATGGAACATTGTGATGAGAAGAATTCTGGAGCATTGTGCTGACAAGGGCCATGGAGCATTGTGATGACACGGCCATGGAACATTTTGATTACAAGAATTCTGGAGCATTGTGATGACAAGGGCCATGGAGCATTGTGATGATACGGTCATGGAACATTGTGATGACAAGAATACTGGAGCATTGTGATGACAAGGGTCATGGAGCATTGTGATGACATGGTCAAGGAACATTGCGATGACAAGATTTCTGGAGCATTGTGATGAAAGGGCATGGAGCATTGTGATTAAAGGTGACAAGGAATATTATGATGATATGGGCAGAGAACTCTGTGATGACAGTGGTCCGGGAGTATTGTGACAAAAATTGTCATGGAACATTGTGCTGACAAGGGCCATGGAGCATTGTGATGACACGGTCATGGAACATTGTGATGACAAGAATTCTGGAGCATTGTGATGACAAGGGCCATGGAGCATTGTGATGACACGGTCATGGAACATTGTGATGACAGGAATTCTGGAGCATTGTGCTGAAAACGGCCATGGAGCATTGTGATGACACGGTCATGGAACAATGTGATGAGAAGAATTCCGGAGCATTGTGATGACAAGGGCCATGGAGCATTGTGATGACACGGTCATGGAACATTGTGATGAGAAGAATTCTGGAGCATTGTGCTGACAAGGGCCATGGAGCATTGTGATGACACGGCCATGGAACATTTTGATGACAAGAATTCTGGAGCATTGTGATGAAAATGGCCATGGAGCATTGTGATGACACGGTCATGGAACATTGTGATGAGAAGAATTCTGGAGCATTGAGATGACAAGGGCCATGGAGCATTGTGATGACACGGTCATGGAACATTGTGATGAGAAGAATTCTGGAGCATTGTGCGGACAAGGGCCATGTAGCATTGTGATGACACGGTCATGGAACATTGTGATGAGAAGAATTCTGGAGCATTGTGCTGACAAGGGCCATGGAGCATTGTGATGACACGGTCATGGAACATTGTGATGACAAGAATTCTGGAGCATTGTGCGGACAAGGGCCATGGAGCATTGTGATGACACGGTCATGGAACATTGTGATGAGAAGAATTCTGTAGCATTGTGCTGACAAGGGCCATGGAGCATTATGATGATACGGTCATGGAACATTGTGATGACAAGAATTCAGGAGCATTGTGATGACAAGGGTCATGGAGCATTGTGATGACATGGTCAAGGAACATTGCGATGACAAGATTTCTGGAGCATTGTGATGAAAGGGCATGGAGCATTGTGATTAAAGGTGACAAGGAACATTATGATGATATGGGCAGAGAACTCTGTGATGACAGTGGTCCGGGAGTATTGTGACAAAAATTGTCATGGAACATTGTGCTGACAAGGGCCATGGAGCATTGTGATGACACGGTCATGGAACATTGTGATGACAAGAATTCTGGAGCATTGTGATGACAAGGGCCATGGAGCATTGTGATGACACGGTCATGGAACATTGTGATGACAGGAATTCTGGAGCATTGTGCTGAAAACGGCCATGGAGCATTGTGATGACACGGTCATGGAACAATGTGATGAGAAGAATTCCGGAGCATTGTGATGACAAGGGCCATGGAGCATTGTGATGACACGGTCATGGAACATTGTGATGAGAAGAATTCTGGAGCATTGTGCTGACAAGGGCCATGGAGCATTGTGATGACACGGCCATGGAACATTTTGATGACAAGAATTCTGGAGCATTGTGATGAAAATGGCCATGGAGCATTGTGATGACACGGTCATGGAACATTGTGATGAGAAGAATTCTGGAGCATTGAGATGACAAGGGCCATGGAGCATTGTGATGACACGGTCATGGAACATTGTGATGAGAAGAATTCTTGAGCATTGTGCGGACAAGGGCCATGGAGCATTGTGATGACACGGTCATGGAACATTGTGATGAGAAGAATTCTGGAGCATTGTGCTGACAAGGGCCATGGAGCATTGTGATGACACGGTCATGGAACATTGTGATGACAGGAATTCTGGAGCATTGTGCTGAAAAGGGCCATGGAGCATTGTGATGACATGGTTATGGAACAATGTGATGAGAAGAATTCCGGAGCATTGTGATGACAAGGGCCATGGAGCATTGTGATGACACGGTCATGGATCATTGTGATGACAAGAATTCTGGAGCATTGTGCTGACAAGGGCCATGGAGCATTGTGATGATATGGTCAAGGAACATTGCGATGACAAGATTTCTGGAGCATTGTGATGAAAGGGCATGGAGCATTGTGATTAAAGGTGACAAGGAACATTATGATGATATGGGCAGAGAACTCTGTGGTGACAGTGGTCATGGAGTATTGTGACAAAAATTGTCATGGAACATTGTGCTGACAAGGGCCATGGAGCATTGTGATGACACGGCCATGGAACATTGTGATGACAAGAATTCTGGAGCATTGTGCTGACAAGGGCCATGGAGCATTGTGATGACACGGTCATGGAACATTGTGATGACAAGAATTCTGGAGCATTGTGATGACAAGGGCCATGGAGCATTGTGATGACACGATCATGGAACATTGTGATGACAGGAATTCTGGAGCACTGTGCTGAAAAGGGCCATGGAGCATTGTGATGACACGATCATGGAACAATGTGATGAGAAGAATTCCGGAGCATTGTGATGACAAGGGCCATGGAGCATTGTGATGACACGGTCATGGAACATTGTGATGAGAAGAATTCTGGAGCATTGTGCCGACAAGGGCCATGGAGCATTGTGATGACACGGCCATGGAACATTTTGATGACAAGAATTCGGGAGCATTGTGTTGACAATGGCCATGGAACATTGTGATGACATGGTCATGGAACATTGTGATGAGAAGAATTCTGGAGCATTGTCATGACAAGGGCCATGGAGCATTGTGATGACACGGTCATGGAACATTGTGATGACAAAATTCTGGAGCATTGTGCTGACAAGGGCCATGGAGCATTGTGATGACACGGTCATGGAACATTGTGATGAAAAGAATTCTGGAGCATTGTGCTGACAAGGGCCATGGAGGATTGTGATGACACGGTCATGGAACATTGTGATGAGAAGAATTCTGGAGCATTGTGCGAACAAGGGCCATGGAGCATTGTGATGACACGGTCATGGAACATTGTGATGAGAAGAATTCTGGAGCATTGTGCTGACAAGGGCCATGGAGCATTGTGATGATACGGTCATGGTATATTGTGATGACAAGAATTCTGGAGCACTGTGATGACAATGGCCATGGAACATTGTGATGACACGGTATGGAACATTGTGATGACAAGACTTCTGGAGCATTGTGAGGAAAAGGGGCATGGAGCATTGTGATGACAGGGTCATGGAACATTGTGATGACAGGAATTCTGGAGCATTGTGATGACAAGGGTCATGGAGCATTGTGATGACATGGTCAAGGAAAATTGCGATGACAAGATTTCTGGAGCATTGTGATGAAAGGGCATGGAGCATTGTGATTAAAGGTGACAAGGAACATTATGATGATATGGGCAGAGAACTCTGTGATGACACTGGTCATGGAGTATTGTGACAAAAATTGTCATGGAACATTGTGCTGACAAGGGCCATGGAGCATTGTGATGACACGGTCATGGAAGATTGTGATGACAAGAATTCTGGAGCATTGTGATGAAAAGGGCCATGGAGCATTGTGATGACACGATCATGGAACATTGTGATGACAGGAATTCTGGAGCATTGTGCTGAAAAGGGCCATGGAGCATTGTGATGACACGATCATGGAACAATGTGATGAGAAGAATTCCGGAGCATTGTGATGACAAGGGCCATGGAGCATTGTGATGACACGGTCATGGAACATTGTGATGAGAAGAATTCTGGAGCATTGTGATGACAAGGGCCATGGAGCATTGTGATGACACGGTCATGGAACATTGTGATGACAAGAATTCCGGAGCATTGTGCTGACAAGGGCCATGGAGCATTGTGATGACACTTTCATGGAACATTGTGATGACAAGAATTCTGGAGCATTGTGATGACAAGGGCCATGGAGCATTGTGATGACACGGTCATGGAACATTGTGATGACAAGAATTCCGGAGCATTGTGCGAACAAGGGCCATGGAGCATTGTGATGACACGGTCATGGAACATTGTGATGAGAAGAATTCTGGAGCATTGTGCTGACAAGGGCCATGGAGCATTGTGATGATACGGTCATGGTATATTGTGATGACAAGAATTCTGGAGCACTGTGATGACAATGGCCATGGAACATTGTGATGACACGGTATGGAACATTGTGATGACAAGACTTCTGGAGCATTGTGATGAAAAGGGGCATGGAGCATTGTGATGACAGGGTCATGGAACATTGTGATGACAGGAATTCTGGAGCATTGTGCTGAAAAGGGCCATGGAGCATTGTGATGACATGGTTATGGAACAATGTGATGAGAAGAATTCTGGAGCATTGTGATGACAAGGGCCATGGAGCATTGTGATGACACGGTCATGGAACATTGTGATGAGAATAATTCTGCAGCATTGTGCTGACAAGGGCCATGGAGCATTGTGATGACACGGTCATGGAACATTGTGATGACAAGAATTCTGGATCATTGTGCTGACAAGGGCCATGGAGCATTGTGATGACACTGTCATGGAACATTGTGATGACAAGAATTCTGGAGCATTGTGATGACAAGGGTCATGGAGCATTGTGATGATATGGTCAAGGAACATTGCGATGACAAGATTTCTGGAGCATTGTGATGAAAGGGCATGGAGCATTGTGATTAAAGGTGACAAGGAACATTATGATGATATGGGCAGAGAACTCTGTGGTGACAGTGGTCATTGAGTATTGTGACAAAAATTGTCATGGAACATTGTGCTGACAAGGGCCATGGAGCATTGTGATGACACGGTCATGGAAGATTGTGATGACAAGAATTCTGGAGCATTGTGATGAAAAGGGCCATGGAGCATTGTGATGACACGATCATGGAACATTGTGATGACAGGAATTCTGGAGCATTGTGCTGAAAAGGGCCATGGAGCATTGTGATGACACGATCATGGAACAATGTGATGAGAAGAATTCCGGAGCATTGTGATGACAAGGGCCATGGAGCATTGTGATGACACGGTCATGGAACATTGTGATGAGAAGAATTCTGGAGCATTGTGCCGACAAGGGCCATGGAGCATTATGATGACACGGCCATGGAACATTTTGATGACAAGAATTCGGGAGCATTGTGTTGACAATGGCCATGGAACATTGTGATGACATGGTCATGGAACATTGTGATGAGAATTCTGGAGCATTGTCATGACAAGGGCCATGGAGCATTGTGATGACATGGTCAAGGAACATTGCGATGACAAGATTTCTGGAGCATTGTGATGAAAGGGCATGGAGCATTGTGATTAAAGGTGACAAGGAACATTATGATGATATGGGCAGAGAACTCTGTGATGACAGTGGTCATGGAGTATTGTGACAAAAATTGTCATGGAACATTGTGCTGACAAGGGCCATGGAGCATTGTGATGACACGGTCATGGAAGATTGTGATGACAAGAATTGTGGAGCATTATGATGACAAGCGCCATGGAGCATTGTGATGACACGATCATGGAACATTGTGATGACAGGAATTCTGGAGCATTGTGCTGAAAAGGGCCATGGAGCATTGTGATGACACGGTCATGGAACAATGTGATGAGAAGAATTCCGGAGCATTGTGCTGACAAGGGCCATGGAGCATTGTGATGACACGTTCATGGAACATTGTGATGACAAGAATTCCGGAGCATTGTGATGACAAGGGCCATGGAGCATTGTGATGACACGGTCATGGAACAATGTGATGAGAAGAATTCCGGAGCATTGTGCTGACAAGGGCCATGGAGCATTGTGATGACACGTTCATGGAACATTGTGATGACAAGAATTCCGGAGCATTGTGCGGACAAGGGCCATGGAGCATTGTGATGATACGGTCATGGAACTTTGTGATGACAAGAATTCTGGAGCACTCTGATGACAAAGGCCATGGAACATTGTGATGACACGGTATGGAACATTGTGATGACAAGACTTCTGGAGCATTGTGATGACAAGGGCCATGGAGCATTGTGATGACACGGTCATGGAACATTGTGATGACAGGAATTCTGGAGCATTGTGCTGAAAAGGGCCATGGAGCATTGTGATGACATGGTTATGGAACAATGTGATGAGAAGAATTCCGGAGCATAGTGATGACAAGGGCCATGGAGCATTGTGATGACACGGTCATGGATCATTGTGATGACAAGAATTCTGGAGCATTGTGCTGACAAGGGCCATGGAGCATTGTGATGATATGGTCAAGGAACATTGCGATGACAAGATTTCTGGAGCATTGTGATGAAAGGGCATGGAGCATTGTGATTAAAGGTGACAAGGAACATTATGATGATATGGGCAGAGAACTCTGTGGTGACAGTGGTCATGGAGTATTGTGACAAAAATTGTCATGGAACATTGTGCTGACAAGGGCCATGGAGCATTGTGATGACACGGCCATGGAACATTGTGATGACAAGAATTCTGGAGCATTGTGCTGACAAGGGCCATGGAGCATTGTGATGACACGGTCATGGAACATTGTGATGACAAGAATTCTGGAGCATTGTGATGACAAGGGCCATGGAGCATTGTGATGACACGATCATGGAACATTGTGATGACAGGAATTCTGGAGCACTGTGCTGAAAAGGGCCATGGAGCATTGTGATGACACGATCATGGAACAATGTGATGAGAAGAATTCCGGAGCATTGTGATGACAAGGGCCATGGAGCATTGTGATGACACGGTCATGGAACATTGTGATGAGAAGAATTCTGGAGCATTGTGCCGACAAGGGCCATGGAGCATTGTGATGACACGGCCATGGAACATTTTGATGACAAGAATTCGGGAGCATTGTGTTGACAATGGCCATGGAACATTGTGATGACATGGTCATGGAACATTGTGATGAGAAGAATTCTGGAGCATTGTCATGACAAGGGCCATGGAGCATTGTGATGACACGGTCATGGAACATTGTGATGACAAAATTCTGGAGCATTGTGCTGACAAGGGCCATGGAGCATTGTGATGACACGGTCATGGAACATTGTGATGAAAAGAATTCTGGAGCATTGTGCTGACAAGGGCCATGGAGGATTGTGATGACACGGTCATGGAACATTGTGATGACAAGAATTCTGGAGCATTGTGCTGACAAGGGCCATGGAGCATTGTGATGACACGTTCATGGAACATTGTGATGACAAGAATTCTGGAGCATTGTGATGACAAGGGCCATGGAGCATTGTGATGACACGGTCATGGAACATTGTGATGACAAGAATTCCGGAGCATTGTGCGAACAAGGGCCATGGAGCATTGTGATGACACGGTCATGGAACATTGTGATGAGAAGAATTCTGGAGCATTGTGATGAAAGGGCATGGAGCATTGTGATTAAAGGTGACAAGGAACATTATGATGATATGGGCAGAGAACTCTGTGATGACACTGGTCATGGAGTATTGTGACAAAAATTGTCATGGAACATTGTGCTGACAAGGGCCATGGAGCATTGTGATGACACGGTCACGGAAGATTGTGATGACAAGAATTCTGGAGCATTGTGATGAAAAGGGCCATGGAGCATTGTGATGACACGATCATGGAACATTGTGATGACAGGAATTCTGGAGCATTGTGCTGAAAAGGGCCATGGAGCATTGTGATGACACGATCATGGAACAATGTGATGAGAAGAATTCCGGAGCATTGTGATGACAAGGGCCATGGAGCATTGTGATGACACGGTCATGGAACATTGTGATGAGAAGAATTCTGGAGCATTGTGATGACAAGGGCCATGGAGCATTGTGATGACACGGTCATGGAACATTGTGATGACAAGAATTCCGGAGCATTGTGCTGACAAGGGCCATGGAGCATTGTGATGACACTTTCATGGAACATTGTGATGACAAGAATTCTGGAGCATTGTGATGACAAGGGCCATGGAGCATTGTGATGACACGGTCATGGAACATTGTGATGACAAGAATTCCGGAGCATTGTGCGAACAAGGGCCATGGAGCATTGTGATGACACGGTCATGGAACATTGTGATGAGAAGAATTCTGGAGCATTGTGCTGACAAGGGCCATGGAGCATTGTGATGATACGGTCATGGTATATTGTGATGACAAGAATTCTGGAGCACTGTGATGACAATGGCCATGGAACATTGTGATGACACGGTATGGAACATTGTGATGACAAGACTTCTGGAGCATTGTGATGAAAAGGGGCATGGAGCATTGTGATGACAGGGTCATGGAACATTGTGATGACAGGAATTCTGGAGCATTGTGCTGAAAAGGGCCATGGAGCATTGTGATGACATGGTTATGGAACAATGTGATGAGAAGAATTCTGGAGCATTGTGATGACAAGGGCCATGGAGCATTGTGATGACACGGTCATGGAACATTGTGATGAGAATAATTCTGCAGCATTGTGCTGACAAGGGCCATGGAGCATTGTGATGACACGGTCATGGAACATTGTGATGACAAGAATTCTGGAGCATTGTCATGACAATGGACATGGAGCATTGTGATGACACGGTATGGAACATTGTGATGACAAGAATTCTGGATCATTGTGCTGACAAGGGCCATGGAGCATTGTGATGACACTGTCATGGAACATTGTGATGACAAGAATTCTGGAGCATTGTGATGACAAGGGTCATGGAGCATTGTGATGATATGGTCAAGGAACATTGCGATGACAAGATTTCTGGAGCATTGTGATGAAAGGGCATGGAGCATTGTGATTAAAGGTGACAAGGAACATTATGATGATATGGGCAGAGAACTCTGTGGTGACAGTGGTCATTGAGTATTGTGACAAAAATTGTCATGGAACATTGTGCTGACAAGGGCCATGGAGCATTGTGATGACACGGTCATGGAAGATTGTGATGACAAGAATTCTGGAGCATTGTGATGAAAAGGGCCATGGAGCATTGTGATGACACGATCATGGAACATTGTGATGACAGGAATTCTGGAGCATTGTGCTGAAAAGGGCCATGGAGCATTGTGATGACACGATCATGGAACAATGTGATGAGAAGAATTCCGGAGCATTGTGATGACAAGGGCCATGGAGCATTGTGATGACACGGTCATGGAACATTGTGATGAGAAGAATTCTGGAGCATTGTGCCGACAAGGGCCATGGAGCATTATGATGACACGGCCATGGAACATTTTGATGACAAGAATTCGGGAGCATTGTGTTGACAATGGCCATGGAACATTGTGATGACATGGTCATGGAACATTGTGATGAGAATTCTGGAGCATTGTCATGACAAGGGCCATGGAGCATTGTGATGACATGGTCAAGGAACATTGCGATGACAAGATTTCTGGAGCATTGTGATGAAAGGGCATGGAGCATTGTGATTAAAGGTGACAAGGAACATTATGATGATATGGGCAGAGAACTCTGTGATGACAGTGGTCATGGAGTATTGTGACAAAAATTGTCATGGAACATTGTGCTGACAAGGGCCATGGAGCATTGTGATGACACGGTCATGGAAGATTGTGATGACAAGAATTGTGGAGCATTATGATGACAAGCGCCATGGAGCATTGTGATGACACGATCATGGAACATTGTGATGACAGGAATTCTGGAGCATTGTGCTGAAAAGGGCCATGGAGCATTGTGATGACACGGTCATGGAACAATGTGATGAGAAGAATTCCGGAGCATTGTGCTGACAAGGGCCATGGAGCATTGTGATGACACGTTCATGGAACATTGTGATGACAAGAATTCCGGAGCATTGTGATGACAAGGGCCATGGAGCATTGTGATGACACGGTCATGGAACAATGTGATGAGAAGAATTCCGGAGCATTGTGCTGACAAGGGCCATGGAGCATTGTGATGACACGTTCATGGAACATTGTGATGACAAGAATTCCGGAGCATTGTGCGGACAAGGGCCATGGAGCATTGTGATGATACGGTCATGGAACTTTGTGATGACAAGAATTCTGGAGCACTCTGATGACAAAGGCCATGGAACATTGTGATGACACGGTATGGAACATTGTGATGACAAGACTTCTGGAGCATTGTGATGACAAGGGCCATGGAGCATTGTGATGACACGGTCATGGAACATTGTGATGACAGGAATTCTGGAGCATTGTGCTGAAAAGGGCCATGGAGCATTGTGATGACATGGTTATGGAACAATGTGATGAGAAGAATTCCGGAGCATAGTGATGACAAGGGCCATGGAGCATTGTGATGACACGGTCATGGATCATTGTGATGACAAGAATTCTGGAGCATTGTGCTGACAAGGGCCATGGAGCATTGTGATGATATGGTCAAGGAACATTGCGATGACAAGATTTCTGGAGCATTGTGATGAAAGGGCATGGAGCATTGTGATTAAAGGTGACAAGGAACATTATGATGATATGGGCAGAGAACTCTGTGGTGACAGTGGTCATGGAGTATTGTGACAAAAATTGTCATGGAACATTGTGCTGACAAGGGCCATGGAGCATTGTGATGACACGGCCATGGAACATTGTGATGACAAGAATTCTGGAGCATTGTGCTGACAAGGGCCATGGAGCATTGTGATGACACGGTCATGGAACATTGTGATGACAAGAATTCTGGAGCATTGTGATGACAAGGGCCATGGAGCATTGTGATGACACGATCATGGAACATTGTGATGACAGGAATTCTGGAGCACTGTGCTGAAAAGGGCCATGGAGCATTGTGATGACACGATCATGGAACAATGTGATGAGAAGAATTCCGGAGCATTGTGATGACAAGGGCCATGGAGCATTGTGATGACACGGTCATGGAACATTGTGATGACAAAATTCTGGAGCATTGTGCTGACAAGGGCCATGGAGCATTGTGATGACACGGTCATGGAACATTGTGATGAAAAGAATTCTGGAGCATTGTGCTGACAAGGACCATGGAGGATTGTGATGACACGGTCATGGAACATTGTGATGACAAGAATTCTGGAGCATTGTGATGAAAAGGGCCATGGAGCATTGTGATGACACGATCATGGAACATTGTGATGACAGGAATTCTGGAGCATTGTGCTGAAAAGGGCCATGGAGCATTGTGATGACACGATCATGGAACAATGTGATGAGAAGAATTCCGGAGCATTGTGATGACAAGGGCCATGGAGCATTGTGATGACACGGTCATGGAACATTGTGATGAGAAGAATTCTGGAGCATTGTGATGACAAGGGCCATGGAGCATTGTGATGACACGGTCATGGAACATTGTGATGACAAGAATTCCGGAGCATTGTGCTGACAAGGGCCATGGAGCATTGTGATGACACGTTCATGGAACATTGTGATGACAAGAATTCTGGAGCATTGTGATGACAAGGGCCATGGAGCATTGTGATGACACGGTCATGGAACATTGTGATGACAAGAATTCCGGAGCATTGTGCGAACAAGGGCCATGGAGCATTGTGATGACACGGTCATGGAACATTGTGATGAGAAGAATTCTGGAGCATTGTGCTGACAAGGGCCATGGAGCATTGTGATGATACGGTCATGGTATATTGTGATGACAAGAATTCTGGAGCACTGTGATGACAATGGCCATGGAACATTGTGATGACACGGTATGGAACATTGTGATGACAAGACTTCTGGAGCATTGTGATGAAAAGGGGCATGGAGCATTGTGATGACAGGGTCATGGAACATTGTGATGACAGGAATTCTGGAGCATTGTGCTGAAAAGGGCCATGGAGCATTGTGATGACATGGTTATGGAACAATGTGATGAGAAGAATTCTGGAGCATTGTGATGACAAGGGCCATGGAGCATTGTGATGACACGGTCATGGAACATTGTGATGAGAATAATTCTGCAGCATTGTGCTGACAAGGGCCATGGAGCATTGTGATGACACGGTCATGGAACATTGTGATGACAAGAATTCTGGAGCATTGTCATGACAATGGACATGGAGCATTGTGATGACACGGTATGGAACATTGTGATGACAAGAATTCTGGATCATTGTGCTGACAAGGGCCATGGAGCATTGTGATGACACTGTCATGGAACATTGTGATGACAAGAATTCTGGAGCATTGTGATGACACGGTCATGGAACATTGTGATGACAAGAATTCTGGAGCATTGTCATGACAATGGACATGGAGCATTGTGATGACACGGTATGGAACATTGTGATGACAAGAATTCTGGATCATTGTGCTGACAAGGGCCATGGAGCATTGTGATGACACTGTCATGGAACATTGTGATGACAAGAATTCTGGAGCATTGTGATGAAAGGGCATGGAGCATTGTGATTAAAGGTGACAAGGAACATTATGATGATATGGGCAGAGAACTCTGTGATGACACTGGTCATGGAGTATTGTGACAAAAATTGTCATGGAACATTGTGCTGACAAGGGCCATGGAGCATTGTGATGACACGGTCATGGAAGATTGTGATGACAAGAATTCTGGAGCATTGTGATGAAAAGGGCCATGGAGCATTGTGATGACACGATCATGGAACATTGTGATGACAGGAATTCTGGAGCATTGTGCTGAAAAGGGCCATGGAGCATTGTGATGACACGGTCATGGAACATTGTGATGAGAAGAATTCTGGAGCATTGTGATGACAAGGGCCATGGAGCATTGTGATGACACGGTCATGGAACATTGTGATGACAAGAATTCCGGAGCATTGTGCTGACAAGGGCCATGGAGCATTGTGATGACACGTTCATGGAACATTGTGATGACAAGAATTCTGGAGCATTGTGATGACAAGGGCCATGGAGCATTGTGATGACACGGTCATGGAACATTGTGATGACAAGAATTCCGGAGCATTGTGCGAACAAGGGCCATGGAGCATTGTGATGACACGGTCATGGAACATTGTGATGAGAAGAATTCTGGAGCATTGTGCTGACAAGGGCCATGGAGCATTGTGATGATACGGTCATGGTATATTGTGATGACAAGAATTCTGGAGCACTGTGATGACAATGGCCATGGAACATTGTGATGACACGGTATGGAACATTGTGATGACAAGACTTCTGGAGCATTGTGATGAAAAGGGGCATGGAGCATTGTGATGACAGGGTCATGGAACATTGTGATGACAGGAATTCTGGAGCATTGTGCTGAAAAGGGCCATGGAGCATTGTGATGACATGGTTATGGAACAATGTGATGAGAAGAATTCTGGAGCATTGTGATGACAAGGGCCATGGAGCATTGTGATGACACGGTCATGGAACATTGTGATGAGAATAATTCTGCAGCATTGTGCTGACAAGGGCCATGGAGCATTGTGATGACACGGTCATGGAACATTGTGATGACAAGAATTCTGGAGCATTGTCATGACAATGGACATGGAGCATTGTGATGACACGGTATGGAACATTGTGATGACAAGTATTCTGGATCATTGTGCTGAAAAGGGCCATGGAGCATTGTGATGACACTGTCATGGAACATTGTGATGACAAGAATTCTGGAGCATTGTGATGACAAGGGTCATGGAGCATTGTGATGACATGGTCAAGGAACATTTCGATGACAAGATTTCTGGAGCATTGTGATGAAAGGGCATGGAGCATTGTGATTAAAGGTGACAAGGAACATTATGATGATATGGGCAGAGAACTCTGTGATGACAGTGGTCATGGAGTATTGTGACAAAAATTGTCATGGAACATTGTGCTGACAAGGTCCATGGAGCATTGTGATGACACGGTCATGGAAGATTGTGATGACAAGAATTGTGGAGCATTATGATGACAAGGCCCATGGAGCATTGTGATGACACGATCATGGAACATTGTGATGACAGGAATTCTGGAGCATTGTGCTGAAAAGGGCCATGGAGCATTGTGATGACATGGTTATGGAACAATGTGATGAGAAGAATTCCGGAGCATTGTGATGACAAGGGCCATGGAGCATTGTGATGACACGGTCATGGAACATTGTGATGAGAAGAATTCTGCAGCATTGTGCTGACAAGGGCCATGGAGCATTGTGATGACACGGTCATGGAACATTGTGATGACAAGAATTCTGGAGCATTGTGCTGACAAGTGCCATGGAGCATTGTGATGACACGGTCATGGAACATTGTGATGACAAGAATTCTGGAGCATTGTTCTGACAAGGGCCATGGAGCATTGTGATGATACGGTCATGGAACATTGTGATGACAAGAATTCTGGAGCATTGTGATGACAAGGGTCATGGAGCATTGTGATGATATGGTCAAGGAACATTGCGATGACAAGATTTCTGGAGCATTGTGATGAAAGGGCATGGAGCATTGTGATTAAAGGTGACAAGGAACATTATGATGATATGGGCAGAGAACTCTGTGGTGACAGTGGTCATTGAGTATTGTGACAAAAATTGTCATGGAACATTGTGCTGACAAGGGCCATGGAGCATTGTGATGACACGGTCATGGAAGATTGTGATGACAAGAATTCTGGAGCATTGTGATGAAAAGGGCCATGGAGCATTGTGATGACACGATCATGGAACATTGTGATGACAGGAATTCTGGATCATTGTGCTGAAAAGGGCCATGGAGCATTGTGATGACACGATCATGGAACAATGTGATGAGAAGAATTCCGGAGCATTGTGATGACAAGGGCCATGGAGCATTGTGATGACACGGTCATGGAACATTGTGATGAGAAGAATTCTGGAGCATTGTGCCGACAAGGGCCATGGAGCATTATGATGACACGGCCATGGAACATTTTGATGACAAGAATTCGGGAGCATTGTGTTGACAATGGCCATGGAACATTGTGATGACATGGTCATGGAACATTGTGATGAGAAGAATTCTGGAGCATTGTCATGACAAGGGCCATGGAGCATTGTGATGACACGGTCATGGAACATTGTGATGACAAGAATTCTGGAGCATTGTGCTGACAAGGGCCATGGAGCATTGTGATGACACTGTCATGGAACATTGTGATGACAAGAATTCTGGAGCATTGTGCGGACAAGGGCCATGGAGCATTGTGATGATACGGTCATGGAAAATTGTGATGACAAGAATTCTGGAGCATTGTGATGACAAGGGTCATGGAGCATTGTGATGACATGGTCAAGGAACATTGCGATGACAAGATTTCTGGAGCATTGTGATGAAAGGGCATGGAGCATTGTGATTAAAGGTGACAAGGAACATTATGATGATATGGGCAGAGAACTCTGTGATGACAGTGGTCATGGAGTATTCTGACAAAAATTTTCATGGAACATTGTGCTGACAAGGGCCATGTAGCATTGTGATGACACGGTCATGGAAGATTGTGATGACAAGAATTGTGGAGCATTATGATGACAAGCGCCATGGAGCATTGTAATGACACGATCATGGAACATTGTGATGACAGGAATTCTGGAGCATTGTGCTGAAAAGGGCCATGGAGCATTGTGATGACACGGTCATGGAACAATGTGATGAGAAGAATTCCGGAGCATTGTGCTGACAAGGGCCATGGAGCATTGTGATGACACGTTCATGGAACATTGTGATGACAAGAATTCCGGAGCATTGTGATGACAAGGGCCATGGAGCATTGTGATGACACGGTCATGGAACATTGTGATGACAAGAATTCCGGAGCATTGTGCGGACAAGGGCCATGGAGCATTGTGATGACACGGTCATGGAACATTGTGATGAGAAGAATTCTGGAGCATTGTGCTGACAAGAGCCATGGAGCATTGTGATGATACGGTCATGGAACATTGTGATGACAAGAATTCTGGAGCACTGTGATGACAAAGGCCATGGAACATTGTGATGACACGGTATGGAATATTGTGATGACAAGACTTCTGGAGCATTGTGATGACAAGGGCCATGGAGCATTGTGATGACACGGTCATGGAACATTGTGATGACAGGAATTCTGGAGCATTGTGCTGAAAAGGGCCATGGAGCATTGTGATGACATGGTTATGGAACAATGTGATGAGAAGAATTCCGGAGCATTGTGATGACAAGGGCCATGGAGCATTGTGATGACACGGTCATGGAACATTGTGATGAGAAGAATTCTGGAGCATTGTGCTGACAAGTGCCATGGAGCATTGTGATGAAACGGTCATGGAACATTGTGATGACAAGAATTCTGGAGCATTGTGCTGACAAGGGCCATGGAGCATTGTGATGATATGGTCAAGGAACATTGCGATGACAAGATTTCTGGAGCATTGTGATGAAAGGGCATGGAGCATTGTGATTAAAGGTGACAAGGAACATTATGATGATATGGGCAGAGAACTCTGTGGTGACAGTGGTCATGGAGTATTGTGACAAAAATTGTCATGGAACATTGTGCTGACAAGGGCCATGGAGCATTGTGATGACACGGCCATGGAACATTGTGATGACAAGAATTCTGGAGCATTGTGCTGACAAGGGCCATGGAGCATTGTGATGACACGGTCATGGAACATTGTGATGACAAGAATTCTGGAGCATTGTGATGACAAGGGCCATGGAGCATTGTGATGACACGATCATGGAACATTGTGATGACAGGAATTCTGGAGCACTGTGCTGAAAAGGGCCATGGAGCATTGTGATGACACCATCATGGAACAATGTGATGAGAAGAATTCCGGAGCATTGTGATGACAAGGGCCATGGAGCATTGTGATGACACGGTCATGGAACATTGTGATGAGAAGAATTCTGGAGCATTGTGCCGACAAGGGCCATGGAGCATTGTGATGACACGGCCATGGAACATTTTGATGACAAGAATTCGGGAGCATTGTGTTGACAATGGCCATGGAACATTGTGATGACATGGTCATGGAACATTGTGATGAGAAGAATTCTGGAGCATTGTCATGACAAGGGCCATGGAGCATTGTGATGACACGGTCATGGAACATTGTGATGACAAAATTCTGGAGCATTGTGCTGACAAGGGCCATGGAGCATTGTGATGACACGGTCATGGAACATTGTGATGAGAAGAATTCTGTAGCATTGTGCTGACAAGGGCCATGGAGCATTGTGATGATACGGTCATGGAACATTGTGATGACAAGAATTCAGGAGCATTGTGATGACAAGGGTCATGGAGCATTGTGATGACATGGTCAAGGAACATTGCGATGACAAGATTTCTGGAGCATTGTGATGAAAGGGCATGGAGCATTGTGATTAAAGGTGACAAGGAACATTATGATGATATGGGCAGAGAACTCTGTGATGACAGTGGTCCGGGAGTATTGTGACAAAAATTGTCATGGAACATTGTGCTGACAAGGGCCATGGAGCATTGTGATGACACGGTCATGGAACATTGTGATGACAAGAATTCTGGAGCATTGTGATGACAAGGGCCATGGAGCATTGTGATGACACGGTCATGGAACATTGTGATGACAGGAATTCTGGAGCATTGTGCTGAAAACGGCCATGGAGCATTGTGATGACACGGTCATGGAACAATGTGATGAGAAGAATTCCGGAGCATTGTGATGACAAGGGCCATGGAGCATTGTGATGACACGGTCATGGAACATTGTAATGAGAAGAATTCTGGAGCATTGTGCTGACAAGGGCCATGGAGCATTGTGATGACACGGCCATGGAACATTTTGATGACAAGAATTCTGGAGCATTGTGATGAAAATGGCCATGGAGCATTGTGATGACACGGTCATGGAACATTGTGATGAGAAGAATTCTGGAGCATTGAGATGACAAGGGCCATGGAGCATTGTGATGACACGGTCATGGAACATTGTGATGAGAAGAATTCTTGAGCATTGTGCGGACAAGGGCCATGGAGCATTGTGATGACACGGTCATGGAACATTGTGATGAGAAGAATTCTGGAGCATTGTGCTGACAAGGGCCATGGAGCATTGTGATGACACGGTCATGGAACATTGTGATGACAGGAATTCTGGAGCATTGTGATGACAAGGGCCATGGAGCATTGTGATGACACGGTAATGGAACACTGTGATGAAAAGAATTCTGGAGCATTGTGCTGACAAGGGCCATGGAGCATTGTGATGACACGGCCATGGAACATTTTGATGACAAGAATTCTGGAGCATTGTGATGACAATGGCCATGGAGCATTGTGATGACACGGTCATGGAACATTGTGATGAGAAGAATTCTGGATAATTGTCATGACAAGGGCCATGGAGCACTGTGATGACACGGTCATGGAACATTGTGATGACAAGAATTCTGGAGCATTGTGATGACAAGGGCCATGGAGCATTGTGATGATACGGTAATGGAACATTGTGATGACAAGAATTCTGGAGCATTGTGATGACAAGGGTCATGGAGCATTGTGATGACATGGTCAAGGAACATTGCGATGACAAGATTTATGGAGCATTGTGATGAAAGGGCATGGAGCATTGTGATTAAAGGTGACAAGGAACATTATGATGATATGGGCAGAGAACTCTGTGATGACAGTGGTCATGGAGTATTGTGACAAAAATTGTCATGGAACATTGTGCTGACAAGGGCCATGGAGCATTGTGATGACACGGTCATGGAACATTGTGATGACAAGAATTCTGGAGCATTGTGCTGACAAGGGCCATGGAGCATTGTGATGACACGGTCATGGAACATTGTGATGACAAGAATTCTGGAGCATTGTGCTGACAAGGGCCATGGAGCATTGTGATGACACGGTCATGGAACATTGTGATGACAGGAATTCTGGAGCATTGTGCTGACAGGGGCCATGGAGCATTGTGATGACACGTTCATGGAACATTGTGATGACAAGAATTCTGGAGCATTGTGCTGACAAGGGCCATGGAGCATTGTGATGACACGGTCATGGAACATTGTGATGACAAGAATTCTGGAGCATTGTGCTGACAGGGGCCATGGAGCATTGTGATGACACGTTCATGGAACATTGTGATGACAAGAATTCTGGAGCATTGTGATGACAAGGGCCATGGAGCATTGTGATGACACGGTCATGGAACATTGTGATGACAAGAATTCTGGAGCATTGTGCGGAGAAGGGCCATGGAGCATTGGGATGACACGGTCATGGAACATTGTGATGAGAAGAATTCTGGAGCATTGTGCTGACAAGGGCCATGGAGCATTGTGATGATACGGTCATGGTATATTGTGATGACAAGAATTCTGGAGCACTGTGATGACAATGGCCATGGAACATTGTGATGACACGGTATGGAACATTGTGATGACAAGAATTCTGGAGCATTGTGATGAAAATGGGCATGGAGCATTGTGATGACAGGGTCATGGAACATTGTGATGACAGGAATTCTGGAGCATTGTGCTGAAAAGGGCCATGGAGCATTGTGATGACATGGTTATGGAACAATGTGATGAGAAGAATTCTGGAGCATTGTGATGACAAGGGCCATGGAGCATTGTGATGACACGGTCATGGAACATTGTGATGAGAATAATTCTGCAGCATTGTGCTGACAAGGGCCATGGAGCATTGTGATGACACGGTCATGGAACATTGTGATGACAAGAATTCTGGAGCATTTTCATGACAATGGCCATGGAGCATTGTGATGACACGGTATGGAACATTGTGATGACAAGAATTCTGGAGCATTGTGATGACAAGGGCCATGGAGCATTGTGATGACACGGTCATGGAACATTGTGATGACAAGAATTCTGGAGCATTGTGCGGACAAGGGCCATGGAGCATTGTGATGACACGGTCATGGAACATTGTGATGAGAAGAATTCTGGAGCATTGTGCTGACAAGGGCCATGGAGCATTGTGATGACACGGTCATGGAACATTGTGATGAGAACAATTCTGGAGCATTGTGCTGACAAGGGCCATGGAGCATTGTGATGACACGGTCATGGAACATTGTGATGACAGGAATTCTGGAGCATTGTGCTGAAAAGGGCCATGGAGCATTGTGATGACACGGTCATGGAACAATATGATGAGAAGAATTCCGGAGCATTGTGATGACAAGGGCCATGGAGAATTGTCATGACATGGTCATGGAACATTGTGATGAAAAGAATTCTGGAGCATTGTGCTGACAAGGGCCATGGAGCATTGTGATGACACGGCCATGGAACATTTTGATGACAAGAATTCTGGAGCATTGTGATGACAATGGCCATGGAGCATTGTGATGACACGGTCATGGAACATTGTGATGACAAGAATTCTGGAGCATTGTGATGACAAGGGCCATGGAGCATTGTGATCACACGGTCATGGAACATTGTGATGACAAGAATTCTGGAGCATTGTGCTGACAAGGGCCATGGAGCATTGTGATGAAAGGGCCATGGAACATTGTGATGACAAGAATTCGGGAGCATTGTGTTAACAATGGACATGGAACATTGTGATGACATGGTCATGGAACATTGTGATGAGAAGAATTCTGGAGCATTCTCATGACAAGGGCCATGGAGCATTGTGATGACACAGTCATGGAATATTGTGATGACAAGAATTCTGGAGCATTGTGCTGACAAGGGCCATGGAGCATTGTGATGACACGGTCATGGAACATTGTGATGACAGGAATTCTGGAGCATTGTGATGACAAGGGCCATGGAGCATTGTGATGACACGGTCATGGAACACTGTGATGAAAAGAATTCTGGAGCATTGTGCTGACAAGGGCCATGGAGCATTGTGATGACACGGCCATGGAACATTTTGATGACAAGAATTCTGGAGCATTGTGATGACAATGGCCATGGAGCATTGTGATGACACGGTCATGGAACATTGTGATGAGAAGAATTCTGGATCATTGTCATGACAAGGGCCATGGAGCACTGTGATGACACGGTCATGGAACATTGTGATGACAAGAATTCTGGAGCATTGTGATGACAAGGGCCATGGAGCATTGTGATGATACGGTAATGGAACATTGTGATGACAAGAATTCTGGAGCATTGTGATGACAAGGGTCATGGAGCATTGTGATGACATGGTCAAGGAACATTGCGATGACAAGATTTATGGAGCATTGTGATGAAAGGGCATGGAGCATTGTGATTAAAGGTGACAAGGAACATTATGATGATATGGGCAGAGAACTCTGTGATGACAGTGGTCATGGAGTATTGTGACAAAAATTGTCATGGAACATTGTGCTGACAAGGGCCATGGAGCATTGTGATGACACGGTCATGGAACATTGTGATGACAAGAATTCTGGAGCATTGTGCTGACAAGGGCCATGGAGCATTGTGATGACACGGTCATGGAACATTGTGATGACAAGAATTCTGGAGCATTGTGCTGACAAGGGCCATGGAGCATTGTGATGACACGGTCATGGAACATTGTGATGACAGGAATTCTGGAGCATTGTGCTGACAAGGGCCATGGAGCATTGTGATGACACGGTCATGGAACATTGTGATGACAAGAATTCTGGAGCATTGTGCTGACAGGGGCCATGGAGCATTGTGATGACACGTTCATGGAACATTGTGATGACAAGAATTCTGGAGCATTGTGATGACAAGGGCCATGGAGCATTGTGATGACACGGTCATGGAACATTGTGATGACAAGAATTCCGGAGCATTGTGCGGAGAAGGGCCATGGAGCATTGGGATGACACGGTCATGGAACATTGTGATGAGAAGAATTCTGGAGCATTGTGCTGACAAGGGCCATGGAGCATTGTGATGATACGGTCATGGTATATTGTGATGACAAGAATTCTGGAGCACTGTGATGACAATGGCCATGGAACATTGTGATGACACGGTATGGAACATTGTGATGACAAGAATTCTGGAGCATTGTGATGAAAATGGGCATGGAGCATTGTGATGACAGGGTCATGGAACATTGTGATGACAGGAATTCTGGAGCATTGTGCTGAAAAGGGCCATGGAGCATTGTGATGACATGGTTATGGAACAATGTGATGAGAAGAATTCTGGAGCATTGTGATGACAAGGGCCATGGAGCATTGTGATGACACGGTCATGGAACATTGTGATGAGAATAATTCTGCAGCATTGTGCTGACAAGGGCCATGGAGCATTGTGATGACACGGTCATGGAACATTGTGATGACAAGAATTCTGGAGCATTTTCATGACAATGGCCATGGAGCATTGTGATGACACGGTATGGAACATTGTGATGACAAGAATTCTGGAGCATTGTGATGACAAGGGCCATGGAGCATTGTGATGACACGGTCATGGAACATTGTGATGACAAGAATTCTGGAGCATTGTGCGGACAAGGGCCATGGAGCATTGTGATGACACGGTCATGGAACATTGTGATGAGAAGAATTCTGGAGCATTGTGCTGACAAGGGCCATGGAGCATTGTGATGACACGGTCATGGAACATTGTGATGAGAACAATTCTGGAGCATTGTGCTGACAAGGGCCATGGAGCATTGTGATGACACGGTCATGGAACATTGTGATGACAGGAATTCTGGAGCATTGTGCTGAAAAGGGCCATGGAGCATTGTGATGACACGGTCATGGAACAATATGATGAGAAGAATTCCGGAGCATTGTGATGACAAGGGCCATGGAGAATTTTCATGACATGGTCATGGAACATTGTGATGAAAAGAATTCTGGAGCATTGTGCTGACAAGGGCCATGGAGCATTGTGATGACACGGCCATGGAACATTTTGATGACAAGAATTCTGGAGCATTGTGATGACAATGGCCATGGAGCATTGTGATGACACGGTCATGGAACATTGTGATGACAAGAATTCTGGAGCATTGTGCTGACAAGGGCCATGGAGCATTGTGATGACACGGTCATGGAACATTGTGATGACAAGAATTCTGGAGCATTGTGCTGACAAGGGCCATGGAGCATTGTGATGACACGGTCATGGAACATTGTGATGACAGGAATTCTGGAGAATTGTGCTGACAAGGGCCATGGAGCATTGTGATGACACGGTCATGGAACATTGTGATGACAAGAATTCTGGAGCATTGTGCTGACAGGGGCCATGGAGCATTGTGATGACACGTTCATGGAACATTGTGATGACAAGAATTCTGGAGCATTGTGATGACAAGGGCCATGGAGCATTGTGATGACACGGTCATGGAACATTGTGATGACAAGAATTCCGGAGCATTGTGCGGAGAAGGGCCATGGAGCATTGGGATGACACGGTCATGGAACATTGTGATGAGAAGAATTCTGGAGCATTGTGCTGACAAGGGCCATGGAGCATTGTGATGATACGGTCATGGTATATTGTGATGACAAGAATTCTGGAGCACTGTGATGACAATGGCCATGGAACATTGTGATGACACGGTATGGAACATTGTGATGACAAGAATTCTGGAGCATTGTGATGAAAATGGGCATGGAGCATTGTGATGACAGGGTCATGGAACATTGTGATGACAGGAATTCTGGAGCATTGTGCTGAAAAGGGCCATGGAGCATTGTGATGACATGGTTATGGAACAATGTGATGAGAAGAATTCTGGAGCATTGTGATGACAAGGGCCATGGAGCATTGTGATGACACGGTCATGGAACATTGTGATGAGAATAATTCTGCAGCATTGTGCTGACAAGGGCCATGGAGCATTGTGATGACACGGTCATGGAACATTGTGATGACAAGAATTCTGGAGCATTTTCATGACAATGGCCATGGAGCATTGTGATGACACGGTATGGAACATTGTGATGACAAGAATTCTGGAGCATTGTGATGACAAGGGCCATGGAGCATTGTGATGACACGGTCATGGAACATTGTGATGACAAGAATTCTGGAGCATTGTGCGGACAAGGGCCATGGAGCATTGTGATGACACGGTCATGGAACATTGTGATGAGAAGAATTCTGGAGCATTGTGCTGACAAGGGCCATGGAGCATTGTGATGACACGGTCATGGAACATTGTGATGAGAACAATTCTGGAGCATTGTGCTGACAAGGGCCATGGAGCATTGTGATGACACGGTCATGGAACATTGTGATGACAGGAATTCTGGAGCATTGTGCTGAAAAGGGCCATGGAGCATTGTGATGACACGGTCATGGAACAATATGATGAGAAGAATTCCGGAGCATTGTGATGACAAGGGCCATGGAGAATTGTCATGACATGGTCATGGAACATTGTGATGAAAAGAATTCTGGAGCATTGTGCTGACAAGGGCCATGGAGCATTGTGATGACACGGCCATGGAACATTTTGATGACAAGAATTCTGGAGCATTGTGATGACAATGGCCATGGAGCATTGTGATGACACGGTCATGGAACATTGTGATGACAAGAATTCTGGAGCATTGTGATGACAAGGGCCATGGAGCATTGTGATCACACGGTCATGGAACATTGTGATGACAAGAATTCTGGAGCATTGTGCTGACAAGGGCCATGGAGCATTGTGATGAAAGGGCCATGGAACATTGTGATGACAAGAATTCGGGAGCATTGTGTTAACAATGGACATGGAACATTGTGATGACATGGTCATGGAACATTGTGATGAGAAGAATTCTGGAGCATTCTCATGACAAGGGCCATGGAGCATTGTGATGACACAGTCATGGAATATTGTGATGACAAGAATTCTGGAGCATTGTGCTGACAAGGGCCATGGAGCATTGTGATGACACGGTCATGGAACATTGTGATGACAAGAATTCTGGAGCATTGTGCTGACAAGGGCCATGGAGCATTGTGATGACACGGTCATGGAACATTGTGATGAGAAGAATTCTGGAGCATTGTGCGGACAAGGGCCATGGAGCATTGTGATGACACGGTCATGGAACATTGTGATGAGAAGAATTCTGGAGCATTGTGCTGACAAGGGCCATGGAGCATTGTGATGACACGGTCATGGAACATTGTGATGACAGGAATTCTGGAGCATTGTGCTGAAAAGGGCCATGGAGCATTGTGATGACACGGTCATGGAACAATGTGATGAGAAGAATTCCGGAGCATTGTGATGACAAGGTCCATGGAGCATTGTGATGACACGGTCATGGAACACTGTGATGAAAAGAATTCTGGAGCATTGTGCTGACAAGGGCCATGGAGCATTGTGATGACACGGCCATGGAACATTTTGATGACAAGAATTCTGGAGCATTGTGATGACAATGGCCATGGAGCATTGTGATGACACGATCATGGAACATTGTGATGAGAAAAAATCTGGGTCATTGTCATGACAAGGGCCATGGAGCATTGTGATGACACGGTCATGGAACATTGTGATGAGAAGAAATCTGGAGCATTGTGATGACAAGGGCCATGGAGCATTGTGATGACACGGTCATGGAACATTGTGATGACAAGAATTCTGGAGCATTGTGCGGACAAGGGCCATGGAGCATTGTGATGACACGGTCATGGAACATTGTGATGAGAAGAATTCTGGAGCATTGTGATGAAAATGGCCATGGAGCATTGTGATGACACGGTCATGGAACATTGTGATGAGAAGAATTCTGGAGCATTGTGCTGACAAGGGCCATGGAGCATTGTGATGACACGGCCATGGAACATTTTGATGACAAGAATTCTGGAGCATTGTGATGAAAATGGCCATGGAGCATTGTGATGACAAGAATTCAGGAGCATTGTGATGACAAGGGTCATGGAGCATTGTGATGACATGGTCAAGGAACATTGCGATGACAAGATTTCTGGAGCATTGTGATGAAAGGGCATGGAGCATTGTGATTAAAGGTGACAACGAACATTATGATGATATGGGCAGAGAACTCTGTGATGACAGTGGTCATGGAGTATTGTGACAAAAATTGTCATGGAACATTGTGCTGAAAAGGGCCATGGAGCATTGTGATGACACGGTCATGGAAAAATATGATGAGAAGAATTCCGGAGCATTGTGATGACAAGGGCCATGGAGCATTGTGATGACACGGTCATGGAACATTGTGATGAGAAGAATTCTGGAGCATTGTGCTGAGAAGGGCCATGGAGCATTGTGATGACACGGCCATGGAACATTATGATGACAAGGGCCATGGAGAATTGTGATGACACGGTCATGGAACATTGTGATGACAAGAATTCTGGAGCATTGTGATGACAAGGGCCATGGAGCATTGTAATGAGATGGTCATGGAACATTGTGATGACAAGAATTCTGGAGCATTGTGCGGACAAGGGCCATGGAGCATTGTGATGCAACGGTCATGGAACATTGTGATGACAAGAATTCTGGAGCATTGTGCGGACAAGGGCCATGGAGCATTGTGATGACACGGTATGGAACATTGTGATGACAAGAATTCTGGAGCATTGTGATGACAAGGGCCATGGAGCATTGTGATGACACGGTCATGGAACATTGTGATGACAGGAATTCTGGAGCATTGTGCTGAAAAGGGCCATGGAGCATTGTGATGACACGGTCATGGAACATTGTGATGAGAAGAATTCTGGAGCATTGTGCTGACAAGGGCCATGGAGCATTGTGATGACACGGCCATGGAACATTTTGATTACAAGAATTCTGGAGCATTGTGATGACAAGGGCCATGGAGCATTGTGATGATACGGTCATGGAACATTGTGATGACAAGAATACTGGAGCATTGTGATGACAAGGGTCATGGAGCATTGTGATGACATGGTCAAGGAACATTGCGATGACAAGATTTCTGGAGCATTGTGATGAAAGGGCATGGAGCATTGTGATTAAAGGTGACAAGGAATATTATGATGATATGGGCAGAGAACTCTGTGATGACAGTGGTCCGGGAGTATTGTGACAAAAATTGTCATGGAACATTGTGCTGACAAGGGCCATGGAGCATTGTGATGACACGGTCATGGAACATTGTGATGACAAGAATTCTGGAGCATTGTGATGACAAGGGCCATGGAGCATTGTGATGACACGGTCATGGAACATTGTGATGACAGGAATTCTGGAGCATTGTGCTGAAAACGGCCATGGAGCATTGTGATGACACGGTCATGGAACAATGTGATGAGAAGAATTCCGGAGCATTGTGATGACAAGGGCCATGGAGCATTGTGATGACACGGTCATGGAACATTGTGATGAGAAGAATTCTGGAGCATTGTGCTGACAAGGGCCATGGAGCATTGTGATGACACGGCCATGGAACATTTTGATGACAAGAATTCTGGAGCATTGTGATGAAAATGGCCATGGAGCATTGTGATGACACGGTCATGGAACATTGTGATGAGAAGAATTCTGGAGCATTGAGATGACAAGGGCCATGGAGCATTGTGATGACACGGTCATGGAACATTGTGATGAGAAGAATTCTGGAGCATTGTGCGGACAAGGGCCATGTAGCATTGTGATGACACGGTCATGGAACATTGTGATGAGAAGAATTCTGGAGCATTGTGCTGACAAGGGCCATGGAGCATTGTGATGACACGGTCATGGAACATTGTGATGACAAGAATTCTGGAGCATTGTGCGGACAAGGGCCATGGAGCATTGTGATGACACGGTCATGGAACATTGTGATGAGAAGAATTCTGTAGCATTGTGCTGACAAGGGCCATGGAGCATTGTGATGATACGGTCATGGAACATTGTGATGACAAGAATTCAGGAGCATTGTGATGACAAGGGTCATGGAGCATTGTGATGACATGGTCAAGGAACATTGCGATGACAAGATTTCTGGAGCATTGTGATGAAAGGGCATGGAGCATTGTGATTAAAGGTGACAAGGAACATTATGATGATATGGGCAGAGAACTCTGTGATGACAGTGGTCCGGGAGTATTGTGACAAAAATTGTCATGGAACATTGTGCTGACAAGGGCCATGGAGCATTGTGATGACACGGTCATGGAACATTGTGATGACAAGAATTCTGGAGCATTGTGATGACAAGGGCCATGGAGCATTGTGATGACACGGTCATGGAACATTGTGATGACAGGAATTCTGGAGCATTGTGCTGAAAACGGCCATGGAGCATTGTGATGACACGGTCATGGAACAATGTGATGAGAAGAATTCCGGAGCATTGTGATGACAAGGGCCATGGAGCATTGTGATGACACGGTCATGGAACATTGTGATGAGAAGAATTCTGGAGCATTGTGCTGACAAGGGCCATGGAGCATTGTGATGACACGGCCATGGAACATTTTGATGACAAGAATTCTGGAGCATTGTGATGAAAATGGCCATGGAGCATTGTGATGACACGGTCATGGAACATTGTGATGAGAAGAATTCTGGAGCATTGAGATGACAAGGGCCATGGAGCATTGTGATGACACGGTCATGGAACATTGTGATGAGAAGAATTCTTGAGCATTGTGCGGACAAGGGCCATGGAGCATTGTGATGACACGGTCATGGAACATTGTGATGAGAAGAATTCTGGAGCATTGTGCTGACAAGGGCCATGGAGCATTGTGATGACACGGTCATGGAACATTGTGATGACAGGAATTCTGGAGCATTGTGATGACAAGGGCCATGGAGCATTGTGATGACACGGTCATGGAACACTGTGATGAAAAGAATTCTGGAGCATTGTGCTGACAAGGGCCATGGAGCATTGTGATGACACGGCCATGGAACATTTTGATGACAAGAATTCTGGAGCATTGTGATGACAATGGCCATGGAGCATTGTGATGACACGGTCATGGAACATTGTGATGAGAAGAATTCTGGATCATTGTCATGACAAGGGCCATGGAGCACTGTGATGACACGGTCATGGAACATTGTGGTGACAAGAATTCTGGAGCATTGTGATGACAAGGGCCATGGAGCATTGTGATGATACGGTAATGGAACATTGTGATGACAAGAATTCTGGAGCATTGTGATGACAAGGGTCATGGAGCATTGTGATGACATGGTCAAGGAACATTGCGATGACAAGATTTATGGAGCATTGTGATGAAAGGGCATGGAGCATTGTGATTAAAGGTGACAAGGAACATTATGATGATATGGGCAGAGAACTCTGTGATGACAGTGGTCATGGAGTATTGTGACAAAAATTGTCATGGAACATTGTGCTGACAAGGGCCATGGAGCATTGTGATGACACGGTCATGGAACATTGTGATGACAAGAATTCTGGAGCATTGTGCTGACAAGGGCCATGGAGCATTGTGATGACACGGTCATGGAACATTGTGATGACAAGAATTCTGGAGCATTGTGCTGACAAGGGCCATGGAGCATTGTGATGACACGGTCATGGAACATTGTGGTGACAGGAATTCTGGAGCATTGTGCTGACAAGGGCCATGGAGCATTGTGATGACACGGTCATGGAACATTGTGATGACAAGAATTCTGGAGCATTGTGCTGACAAGGGCCATGGAGCATTGTGATGACACGTTCATGGAACATTGTGATGACAAGAATTCTGGAGCATTGTGATGACAAGGGCCATGGAGCATTGTGATGACACGGTCATGGAACATTGTGATGACAAGAATTCCGGAGCATTGTGCGGAGAAGGGCCATGGAGCATTGGGATGACACGGTCATGGAACATTGTGATGAGAAGAATTCTGGAGCATTGTGCTGACAAGGGCCATGGAGCATTGTGATGATACGGTCATGGTATATTGTGATGACAAGAATTCTGGAGCATTGTGATGAAAATGGGCATGGAGCATTGTGATGACAGGGTCATGGAACATTGTGATGACAGGAATTCTGGAGCATTGTGCTGAAAAGGGCCATGGAGCATTGTGATGACATGGTTATGGAACAATGTGATGAGAAGAATTCTGGAGCATTGTGATGACAAGGGCCATGGAGCATTGTGATGACACGGTCATGGAACATTGTGATGAGAATAATTCTGCAGCATTGTGCTGACAAGGGCCATGGAGCATTGTGATGACACGGTCATGGAACATTGTGATGACAAGAATTCTGGAGCATTTTCATGACAATGGCCATGGAGCATTGTGATGACACGGTATGGAACATTGTGATGACAAGAATTCTGGAGCATTGTGCTGACAAGGGCCATGGAGCATTGTGATGACACTGTCATGGAACATTGTGATGACAAGAATTCTGGAGCATTGTGATGACAAGGGTCATGGAGCATTGTGATGACATGGTCAAGGAACATTGCGATGACAAGATTTCTGGAGCATTGTGATGAAAGGGCATGGAGCATTGTGATTAAAGGTGACAAGGAACATTATGATGATATGGGCAGAGAACTCTGTGATGACAGTGGTCATGGAGTATTGTGACAAAAATTGTCATGGAACATTGTGCTGACAAGGGCCATGGAGCATTGTGATGACACGGTCATGGAAGATTGTGATGACAAGAATTGTGGAGCATTATGATGACAAGGGCCATGGAGCATTGTGATGACACGATCATGGAACATTGTGATGACAGGAATTCTGGAGCATTGTGCTGAAAAGGGCCATGGAGCATTGTGATGACATGGTTATGGAACAATGTTATAAGAAGAATTCCGGAGCATTGTGATGACAAGGGTCATGGAGCATTGTGATGACACGGTCATGGAACATTGTGATGAGAAGAATTCTGCAGCATTGTACTGACAAGGGCCATGGAGCATTGTGATGACACGGTCATGGAACATTGTGATGACAAGAATTCTGGAGCATTGTGCTGACAAGTGCCATGGAGCATTGTGATGACACGGTCATGGAACATTGTGATGACAAGAATTCTGGAGCATTTTTCTGACAAGGGCCATGGAGCATTGTGATGATACGGTCATGGAACATTGTGATGACAAGAATTCTGGAGCATTGTGATGACAAGGGTCATGGAGCATTGTGATGATATGGTCAAGGAACATTGCGATGACAAGATTTCTGGAGCATTGTGATGAAAGGGCATGGAGCATTGTGATTAAAGGTGACAAGGAACATTATGATGATATGGGCAGAGAACTCTGTGGTGACAGTGGTCATGGAGTATTGTGACAAAAATTGTCATGGAACATTGTGCTGACAAGGGCCATGGAGCATTGTGATGACACGGTCATCGAATATTGTGATGACAAGAATTCTGGAGCATTGTGCTGACAAGGGCCATGGAGCATTGTGATGACACGGTCATGGAACATTGTGATGACAAGAATTCTGGAGCATTGTGCTGACAAGGGCCATGGAGCATTGTGATGACACGGTCATGGAACATTGTGATGACAAGAATTCTGGAGCATTGTGCTGACAAGGGCCATGGAGCATTGTGATGATATGGTCAAGGAACATTGCGATGACAAGATTTCTGGAGCATTGTGATGAAAGGGCATGGAACATTGTGATTAAAGGTGACAAGGAACATTATGATGATATGGGCAGAGAACTCTGTGGTGACAGTGGTCATGGAGTATTGTGACAAAAATTGTCATGGAACATTGTGCTGACAAGGGCCATGGAGCATTGTGATGACACGGTCATGGAACATTGTGATGACAAGAATTCTGGAGCATTGTGCGGACAAGGGCCATGGAGCATTGTGATGACACGGTCATGGAACATTGTGATGAGAAGAATTCTGGAGCATTGTGCTGACAAGGGCCATGGAGCATTGTGATGACACGGTCATGGAACATTGTGATGAGAACAATTCTGGAGCATTGTGCTGACAAGGGCCATGGAGCATTGTGATGACACGGTCATGGAACATTGTGATGACAGGAATTCTGGAGCATTGTGCTGAAAAGGGCCATGGAGCATTGTGATGACACGGTCATGGAACAATATGATGAGAAGAATTCCGGAGCATTGTGATGACAAGGGCCATGGAGAATTGTCATGACATGGTCATGGAACATTGTGATGAAAAGAATTCTGGAGCATTGTGCTGACAAGGGCCATGGAGCATTGTGATGACACGGCCATGGAACATTTTGATGACAAGAATTCTGGAGCATTGTGATGACAATGGCCATGGAGCATTGTGATGACACGGTCATGGAACATTGTGATGACAAGAATTCTGGAGCATTGTGATGACAAGGGCCATGGAGCATTGTGATCACACGGTCATGGAACATTGTGATGACAAGAATTCTGGAGCATTGTGCTGACAAGGGCCATGGAGCATTGTGATGAAAGGGCCATGGAACATTGTGATGACAAGAATTCGGGAGCATTGTGTTAACAATGGACATGGAACATTGTGATGACATGGTCATGGAACATTGTGATGAGAAGAATTCTGGAGCATTCTCATGACAAGGGCCATGGAGCATTGTGATGACACAGTCATGGAATATTGTGATGACAAGAATTCTGGAGCATTGTGCTGACAAGGGCCATGGAGCATTGTGATGACACGGTCATGGAACATTGTGATGACAAGAATTCTGGAGCATTGTGCTGACAAGGGCCATGGAGCATTGTGATGACACGGTCATGGAACATTGTGATGAGAAGAATTCTGGAGCATTGTGCGGACAAGGGCCATGGAGCATTGTGATGACACGGTCATGGAACATTGTGATGAGAAGAATTCTGGAGCATTGTGCTGACAAGGGCCATGGAGCATTGTGATGACACGGTCATGGAACATTGTGATGACAGGAATTCTGGAGCATTGTGCTGAAAAGGGCCATGGAGCATTGTGATGACACGGTCATGGAACAATGTGATGAGAAGAATTCCGGAGCATTGTGATGACAAGGTCCATGGAGCATTGTGATGACACGGTCATGGAACACTGTGATGAAAAGAATTCTGGAGCATTGTGCTGACAAGGGCCATGGAGCATTGTGATGACACGGCCATGGAACATTTTGATGACAAGAATTCTGGAGCATTGTGATGACAATGGCCATGGAGCATTGTGATGACACGATCATGGAACATTGTGATGAGAAAAAATCTGGGTCATTGTCATGACAAGGGCCATGGAGCATTGTGATGACACGGTCATGGAACATTGTGATGACAAGAATTCTGGAGCATTGTGCGGACAAGGGCCATGGAGCATTGTGATGACACGGTCATGGAACATTGTGATGAGAAGAATTCTGGAGCATTGTGCTGACAAGGGCCATGGAGCATTGTGATGATACGGTCATGGAACATTGTGATGACAAGAATTCAGGAGCATTGTGATGACAAGGGTCATGGAGCATTGTGATGACATGGTCAAGGAACATTGCGATGACAAGATTTCTGGAGCATTGTGATGAAAGGGCATGGAGCATTGTGATTAAAGGTGACAACGAACATTATGATGATATGGGCAGAGAACTCTGTGATGACAGTGGTCATGGAGTATTGTGACAAAAATTGTCATGGAACATTGTGCTGAAAAGGGCCATGGAGCATTGTGATGACATGGTCATGGAAAAATATGATGAGAAGAATTCCGGAGCATTGTGATGACAAGGGCCATGGAGCATTGTGATGACACGGTCATGGAACATTGTGATGAGAAGAATTCTGGAGCATTGTGCTGAGAAGGGCCATGGAGCATTGTGATGACACGGCCATGGAACATTATGATGACAAGGGCCATGGAGAATTGTGATGACACGGTCATGGAACATTTTGATGACAAGAATTCTGGAGCATTGTGATGACAAGGGTCATGGAGCATTGTGATGACATGGTCAAGGAACATTGCGATGACAAGATTTCTGGAGCATTGTGATGAAAGGGCATGGAGCATTGTGATTAAAGGTGACAAGGAATATTATGATGATATGGGCAGAGAACTCTGTGATGACAGTGGTCCGGGAGTATTGTGACAAAAATTGTCATGGAACATTGTGCTGACAAGGGCCATGGAGCATTGTGATGACACGGTCATGGAACATTGTGATGACAAGAATTCTGGAGCATTGTGATGACAAGGGCCATGGAGCATTGTGATGACACGGTCATGGAACATTGTGATGACAGGAATTCTGGAGCATTGTGCTGAAAACGGCCATGGAGCATTGTGATGACACGGTCATGGAACAATGTGATGAGAAGAATTCCGGAGCATTGTGATGACAAGGGCCATGGAGCATTGTGATGACACGGTCATGGAACATTGTGATGAGAAGAATTCTGGAGCATTGTGCTGACAAGGGCCATGGAGCATTGTGATGACACGGCCATGGAACATTTTGATGACAAGAATTCTGGAGCATTGTGATGAAAATGGCCATGGAGCATTGTGATGACAAGAATTCAGGAGCATTGTGATGACAAGGGTCATGGAGCATTGTGATGACATGGTCAAGGAACATTGCGATGACAAGATTTCTGGAGCATTGTGATGAAAGGGCATGGAGCATTGTGATTAAAGGTGACAACGAACATTATGATGATATGGGCAGAGAACTCTGTGATGACAGTGGTCATGGAGTATTGTGACAAAAATTGTCATGGAACATTGTGCTGAAAAGGGCCATGGAGCATTGTGATGACACGGTCATGGAAAAATATGATGAGAAGAATTCCGGAGCATTGTGATGACAAGGGCCATGGAGCATTGTGATGACACGGTCATGGAACATTGTGATGAGAAGAATTCTGGAGCATTGTGCTGAGAAGGGCCATGGAGCATTGTGATGACACGGCCATGGAACATTATGATGACAAGGGCCATGGAGAATTGTGATGACACGGTCATGGAACATTGTGATGACAAGAATTCTGGAGCATTGTGATGACAAGGGCCATGGAGCATTGTAATGAGATGGTCATGGAACATTGTGATGACAAGAATTCTGGAGCATTGTGCGGACAAGGGCCATGGAGCATTGTGATGCAACGGTCATGGAACATTGTGATGACAAGAATTCTGGAGCATTGTGCGGACAAGGGCCATGGAGCATTGTGATGACACGGTATGGAACATTGTGATGACAAGAATTCTGGAGCATTGTGATGACAAGGGCCATGGAGCATTGTGATGACACGGTCATGGAACATTGTGATGACAGGAATTCTGGAGCATTGTGCTGAAAAGGGCCATGGAGCATTGTGATGACACGGTCATGGAACATTGTGATGAGAAGAATTCTGGAGCATTGTGCTGACAAGGGCCATGGAGCATTGTGATGACACGGCCATGGAACATTTTGATTACAAGAATTCTGGAGCATTGTGATGACAAGGGCCATGGAGCATTGTGATGATACGGTCATGGAACATTGTGATGACAAGAATACTGGAGCATTGTGATGACAAGGGTCATGGAGCATTGTGATGACATGGTCAAGGAACATTGCGATGACAAGATTTCTGGAGCATTGTGATGAAAGGGCATGGAGCATTGTGATTAAAGGTGACAAGGAATATTATGATGATATGGGCAGAGAACTCTGTGATGACAGTGGTCCGGGAGTATTGTGACAAAAATTGTCATGGAACATTGTGCTGACAAGGGCCATGGAGCATTGTGATGACACGGTCATGGAACATTGTGATGACAAGAATTCTGGAGCATTGTGCTGACAAGGGCCATGGAGCATTGTGATGACACGGTCATGGAACATTGTGATGACAGGAATTCTGGAGCATTGTGCTGAAAACGGCCATGGAGCATTGTGATGACACGGTCATGGAACAATGTGATGAGAAGAATTCCGGAGCATTGTGATGACAAGGGCCATGGAGCATTGTGATGACACGGTCATGGAACATTGTGATGAGAAGAATTCTGGAGCATTGAGATGACAAGGGCCATGGAGCATTGTGATGACACGGTCATGGAACATTGTGATGAGAAGAATTCTGGAGCATTGTGCGGACAAGGGCCATGTAGCATTGTGATGACACGGTCATGGAACATTGTGATGACAAGAATTCTGGAGCATTGTGATGACAAGGGCCATGGAGCATTGTGATGACACGGTCATGGAACATTGTGATGAGAAGAATTCTGGAGCATTGTGCGGACAAGGGCCATGTAGCATTGTGATGACACGGTCATGGAACATTGTGATGAGAAGAATTCTGGAGCATTGTGCTGACAAGGGCCATGGAGCATTGTGATGACACGGTCATGGAACATTGTGATGACAAGAATTCTGGAGCATTGTGCGGACAAGGGCCATGGAGCATTGTGATGACACGGTCATGGAACATTGTGATGAGAAGAATTCTGTAGCATTGTGCTGACAAGGGCCATGGAGCATTGTGATGATACGGTCATGGAACATTGTGATGACAAGAATTCAGGAGCATTGTGATGACAAGGGTCATGGAGCATTGTGATGACATGGTCAAGGAACATTGCGATGACAAGATTTCTGGAGCATTGTGATGAAAGGGCATGGAGCATTGTGATTAAAGGTGACAAGGAACATTATGATGATATGGGCAGAGAACTCTGTGATGACAGTGGTCCGGGAGTATTGTGACAAAAATTGTCATGGAACATTGTGCTGACAAGGGCCATGGAGCATTGTGATGACACGGTCATGGAACATTGTGATGACAAGAATTCTGGAGCATTGTGATGACAAGGGCCATGGAGCATTGTGATGACACGGTCATGGAACATTGTGATGACAGGAATTCTGGAGCATTGTGCTGAAAACGGCCATGGAGCATTGTGATGACACGGTCATGGAACAATGTGATGAGAAGAATTCCGGAGCATTGTGATGACAAGGGCCATGGAGCATTGTGATGACACGGTCATGGAACATTGTGATGAGAAGAATTCTGGAGCATTGTGCTGACAAGGGCCATGGAGCATTGTGATGACACGGCCATGGAACATTTTGATGACAAGAATTCTGGAGCATTGTGATGAAAATGGCCATGGAGCATTGTGATGACACGGTCATGGAACATTGTGATGAGAAGAATTCTGGAGCATTGAGATGACAAGGGCCATGGAGCATTGTGATGACACGGTCATGGAACATTGTGATGAGAAGAATTCTTGAGCATTGTGCGGACAAGGGCCATGGAGCATTGTGATGACACGGTCATGGAACATTGTGATGAGAAGAATTCTGGTGCATTGTGCTGACAAGGGCCATGGAGCATTGTGATGACACGGTCATGGAACATTGTGATGACAGGAATTCTGGAGCATTGTGATGACAAGGGCCATGGAGCATTGTGATGACACGGTCATGGAACACTGTGATGAAAAGAATTCTGGAGCATTGTGCTGACAAGGGCCATGGAGCATTGTGATGACACGGCCATGGAACATTTTGATGACAAGAATTCTGGAGCATTGTGATGACAATGGCCATGGAGCATTGTGATGACACGGTCATGGAACATTGTGATGAGAAGAATTCTGGATCATTGTCATGACAAGGGCCATGGAGCACTGTGATGACACGGTCATGGAACATTGTGATGACAAGAATTCTGGAGCATTGTGATGACAAGGGCCATGGAGCATTGTGATGATACGGTAATGGAACATTGTGATGACAAGAATTCTGGAGCATTGTGATGACAAGGGTCATGGAGCATTGTGATGACATGGTCAAGGAACATTGCGATGACAAGATTTATGGAGCATTGTGATGAAAGGGCATGGAGCATTGTGATTAAAGGTGACAAGGAACATTATGATGATATGGGCAGAGAACTCTGTGATGACAGTGGTCATGGAGTATTGTGACAAAAATTGTCATGGAACATTGTGCTGACAAGGGCCATGGAGCATTGTGATGACACGGTCATGGAACATTGTGATGACAAGAATTCTGGAGCATTGTGCTGACAAGGGCCATGGAGCATTGTGATGACACGGTCATGGAACATTGTGATGACAAGAATTCTGGAGCATTGTGCTGACAAGGGCCATGGAGCATTGTGATGACACGGTCATGGAACATTGTGATGACAGGAATTCTGGAGCATTGTGCTGACAAGGGCCATGGAGCATTGTGATGACACGGTCATGGAACATTGTGATGACAAGAATTCTGGAGCATTGTGCTGACAAGGGCCATGGAGCATTGTGATGACACGTTCATGGAACATTGTGATGACAAGAATTCTGGAGCATTGTGATGACAAGGGCCATGGAGCATTGTGATGACACGGTCATGGAACATTGTGATGACAAGAATTCCGGAGCATTGTGCGGAGAAGGGCCATGGAGCATTGGGATGACACGGTCATGGAACATTGTGATGAGAAGAATTCTGGAGCATTGTGCTGACAAGGGCCATGGAGCATTGTGATGATACGGTCATGGTATATTGTGATGACAAGAATTCTGGAGCACTGTGATGACAATGGCCATGGAACATTGTGATGACACGGTATGGAACATTGTGATGACAAGAATTCTGGAGCATTGTGATGAAAATGGGCATGGAGCATTGTGATGACAGGGTCATGGAACATTGTGATGACAGGAATTCTGGAGCATTGTGCTGAAAAGGGCCATGGAGCATTGTGATGACATGGTTATGGAACAATGTGATGAGAAGAATTCTGGAGCATTGTGATGACAAGGGCCATGGAGCATTGTGATGACACGGTCATGGAACATTGTGATGAGAATAATTCTGCAGCATTGTGCTGACAAGGGCCATGGAGCATTGTGATGACACGGTCATGGAACATTGTGATGACAAGAATTCTGGAGCATTTTCATGACAATGGCCATGGAGCATTGTGATGACACGGTATGGAACATTGTGATGACAAGAATTCTGGAGCATTGTGCTGACAAGGGCCATGGAGCATTGTGATGACACTGTCATGGAACATTGTGATGACAAGAATTCTGGAGCATTGTGATGACAAGGGTCATGGAGCATTGTGATGACATGGTCAAGGAACATTGCGATGACAAGATTTCTGGAGCATTGTGATGAAAGGGCATGGAGCATTGTGATTAAAGGTGACAAGGAACATTATGATGATATGGGCAGAGAACTCTGTGATGACAGTGGTCATGGAGTATTGTGACAAAAATTGTCATGGAACATTGTGCTGACAAGGGCCATGGAGCATTGTGATGACACGGTCATGGAAGATTGTGATGACAAGAATTGTGGAGCATTATGATGACAAGGGCCATGGAGCATTGTGATGACACGATCATGGAACATTGTGATGACAGGAATTCTGGAGCATTGTGCTGAAAAGGGCCATGGAGCATTGTGATGACATGGTTATGGAACAATGTTATGAGAAGAATTCCGGAGCATTGTGATGACAAGGGTCATGGAGCATTGTGATGACACGGTCATGGAACATTGTGATGACAAGAATTCTGGAGCATTGTGCTGACAAGTGCCATGGAGCATTGTGATGACACGGTCATGGAACATTGTGATGACAAGAATTCTGGAGCATTGTTCTGACAAGGGCCATGGAGCATTGTGATGATACGGTCATGGAACATTGTGATGACAAGAATTCTGGAGCATTGTGATGACAAGGGTCATGGAGCATTGTGATGATATGGTCAAGGAACATTGCGATGACAAGATTTCTGGAGCATTGTGATGAAAGGGCATGGAGCATTGTGATTAAAGGTGACAAGGAACATTATGATGATATGGGCAGAGAACTCTGTGGTGACAGTGGTCATGGAGTATTGTGACAAAAATTGTCATGGAACATTGTGCTGACAAGGGCCATGGAGCATTGTGATGACACGGTCATCGAACATTGTGATGACAAGAATTCTGGAGCATTGTGCTGACAAGGGCCATGGAGCATTGTGATGACACGGTCATGGAACATTGTGATGACAAGAATTCTGGAGCATTGTGCTGACAAGGGCCATGGAGCATTGTGATGACACGGTCATGGAACATTGTGATGAAAAGAATTCTGGAGCATTGTGCGGACAAGGGCCATGGATCATTGTGATGACCCGGTCATGGAACATTGTGATGAGAAGAATTCTGGAGCATTGTGCTGACAAGGGCCATGGAGCATTGTGATGATACGGTCATGGAACATTGTGATGACAAGAATTCTGGAGCATTGTGATGACAAGGGTCATGGAGCATTGTGATGACATGGTCAAGGAACATTGCGATGACAAGATTTCTGGAGCATTGTGATGAAAGGGCATGGAGCATTGTGATTAAAGGTGACAAGGAACATTATGATGATATGGGCAGAGAACTCTGTGATGACAGTGGTCATGGAGTATTGTGACAAAAATTGTCATGGAACATTGTGCTGACAAGGGCCATGGAGCATTGTGATGACACGGTCATGGAAGATTGTGATGACAAGAATTGTGGAGCATTATGATGACAAGGGCCATGGAGCATTGTGATGACACGGTCATGGAACATTGTGATGACAAGAATTCCGGAGCATTGTGCGGACAAGGGCCATGGAGCATTGTGATGACACGGTCATGGAACATTGTGATGAGAAGAATTCTGGAGCATTGTGCTGACAAGAGCCATGGAGCATTGTGATGATACGGTCATGGAACTTTGTGATGACAAGAATTCTGGAGCACTCTGATGACAAAGGCCATGGAACATTGTGATGACACGGTATGGAACATTGTGATGACAAGACTTCTGGAGCATTGTGATGACAAGGGCCATGGAGCATTGTGATGACACGGTCATGGAACATTGTGATGACAGGAATTCTGGAGCATTGTGCTGAAAAGGGCCATGGAGCATTGTGATGACATGGTTATGGAACAATGTGATGAGAAGAATTCCGGAGCATTGTGATGACAAGGGCCATGGAGCATTGTGATGACACGGTCATGGATCATTGTGATGACAAGAATTCTGGAGCATTGTGCTGACAAGGGCCATGGAGCATTGTGATGATATGGTCAAGGAACATTGCGATGACAAGAATTCTGGAGCATTGTGATGACAAGGGCCATGGAGCATTGTGATGACACGATCATGGAACATTGTGATGACAGGAATTCTGGAGCACTGTGCTGAAAAGGGCCATGGAGCATTGTGATGACACGATCATGGAACAATGTGATGAGAAGAATTCCGGAGCATTGTGATGACAAGGGCCATGGAGCATTGTGATGACACGGTCATGGAACATTGTGATGAGAAGAATTCTGGAGCATTGTGCCGACAAGGGCCATGGAGCATTGTGATGACACGGCCATGGAACATTTTGATGACAAGAATTCGGGAGCATTGTGTTGACAATGGCCATGGAACATTGTGATGACATGGTCATGGAACATTGTGATGAGAAGAATTCTGGAGCATTGTCATGACAAGGGCCATGGAGCATTGTGATGACACGGTCATGGAACATTGTGATGACAAAATTCTGGAGCATTGTGCTGACAAGGGCCATGGAGCATTGTGATGACACGGTCATGGAACATTGTGATGAAAAGAATTCTGGAGCATTGTGCTGACAAGGGCCATGGAGGATTGTGATGACACGGTCATGGAACATTGTGATGACAAGAATTCTGGAGCATTGTGCTGACAAGGGCCATGGAGCATTGTGATGACACGTTCATGGAACATTGTGATGACAAGAATTCTGGAGCATTGTGATGACAAGGGCCATGGAGCATTGTGATGACACGGTCATGGAACATTGTGATGACAAGAATTCCGGAGCATTGTGCGAACAAGGGCCATGGAGCATTGTGATGACACGGTCATGGAACATTGTGATGAGAAGAATTCTGGAGCATTGTGCTGACAAGGGCCATGGAGCATTGTGATGATACGGTCATGGTATATTGTGATGACAAGAATTCTGGAGCACTGTGATGACAATGGCCATGGAACATTGTGATGACACGGTATGGAACATTGTGATGACAAGACTTCTGGAGCATTGTGATGACAAGGGCCATGGAGCATTGTGATGACACGGTCATGGAACATTGTGATGACAGGAATTCTGGAGCATTGTGCTGAAAAGGGCCATGGAGCATTGTGATGACATGGTTATGGAACAATGTGATGAGAAGAATTCCGGAGCATTGTGATGACAAGGGCCATGGAGCATTGTGATGACACGGTCATGGATCATTGTGATGACAAGAATTCTGGAGCATTGTGCTGACAAGGGCCATGGAGCATTGTGATGATATGGTCAAGGAACATTGCGATGACAAGAATTCTGGAGCATTGTGATGACAAGGGCCATGGAGCATTGTGATGACACGATCATGGAACATTGTGATGACAGGAATTCTGGAGCACTGTGCTGAAAAGGGCCATGGAGCATTGTGATGACACGATCATGGAACAATGTGATGAGAAGAATTCCGGAGCATTGTGATGACAAGGGCCATGGAGCATTGTGATGACACGGTCATGGAACATTGTGATGAGAAGAATTCTGGAGCATTGTGCCGACAAGGGCCATGGAGCATTGTGATGACACGGCCATGGAACATTTTGATGACAAGAATTCGGGAGCATTGTGTTGACAATGGCCATGGAACATTGTGATGACATGGTCATGGAACATTGTGATGAGAAGAATTCTGGAGCATTGTCATGACAAGGGCCATGGAGCATTGTGATGACACGGTCATGGAACATTGTGATGACAAAATTCTGGAGCATTGTGCTGACAAGGGCCATGGAGCATTGTGATGACACGGTCATGGAACATTGTGATGAAAAGAATTCTGGAGCATTGTGCTGACAAGGGCCATGGAGGATTGTGATGACACGGTCATGGAACATTGTGATGACAAGAATTCTGGAGCATTGTGCTGACAAGGGCCATGGAGCATTGTGATGACACGTTCATGGAACATTGTGATGACAAGAATTCTGGAGCATTGTGATGACAAGGGCCATGGAGCATTGTGATGACACGGTCATGGAACATTGTGATGACAAGAATTCCGGAGCATTGTGCGAACAAGGGCCATGGAGCATTGTGATGACACGGTCATGGAACATTGTGATGAGAAGAATTCTGGAGCATTGTGCTGACAAGGGCCATGGAGCATTGTGATGATACGGTCATGGTATATTGTGATGACAAGAATTCTGGAGCACTGTGATGACAATGGCCATGGAACATTGTGATGACACGGTATGGAACATTGTGATGACAAGACTTCTGGAGCATTGTGATGAAAAGGGGCATGGAGCATTGTGATGACAGGGTCATGGAACATTGTGATGACAGGAATTCTGGAGCATTGTGCTGAAAAGGGCCATGGAGCATTGTGATGACATGGTTATGGAACAATGTGATGAGAAGAATTCTGGAGCATTGTGCTGACAAGGGCCATGGAGCATTGTGATGACACGGTCATGGAACATTGTGATGAGAATAATTCTGCAGCATTGTGCTGACAAGGGCCATGGAGCATTGTGATGACACGGTCATGGAAGATTGTGATGACAAGAATTGTGGAGCATTATGATGACAAGGCCCATGGAGCATTGTGATGACACGATCATGGAACATTGTGATGACAGGAATTCTGGAGCATTGTGCTGAAAAGGGCCATGGAGCATTGTGATGACATGGTTATGGAACAATGTGATGAGAAGAATTCCGGAGCATTGTGATGACAAGGGCCATGGAGCATTGTGATGACACGGTCATGGAACATTGTGATGAGAAGAATTCTGCAGCATTGTGCTGACAAGGGCCATGGAGCATTGTGATGACACGGTCATGGAACATTGTGATGACAAGAATTCTGGAGCATTGTGCTGACAAGTGCCATGGAGCATTGTGATGACACGGTCATGGAACATTGTGATGACAAGAATTCTGGAGCATTGTTCTGACAAGGGCCATGGAGCATTGTGATGATACGGTCATGGAACATTGTGATGACAAGAATTCTGGAGCATTGTGATGACAAGGGTCATGGAGCATTGTGATGATATGGTCAAGGAACATTGCGATGACAAGATTTCTGGAGCATTGTGATGAAAGGGCATGGAGCATTGTGATTAAAGGTGACAAGGAACATTATGATGATATGGGCAGAGAACTCTGTGGTGACAGTGGTCATTGAGTATTGTGACAAAAATTGTCATGGAACATTGTGCTGACAAGGGCCATGGAGCATTGTGATGACACGGTCATGGAACATTGTGATGAGAAGAATTCTGGAGCATTGTGCTGACAAGGGCCATGGAGCATTGTGATGACACGGTCATGGAACATTGTGATGACAAGAATTCTGGAGCATTGTGCTGACAAGGGCCATGGAGCTTTGTGATGACACGGTCATGGAACATTGTGATGAAAAGAATTCTGGAGCATTGTGCGGACAAGGGCCATGGAGCATTGTGATGACCCGGTCATGGAACATTGTGATGAGAAGAATTCTGGAGCATTGTGCTGACAAGGGCCATGGAGCATTGTGATGATACGGTCATGGAACATTGTGATGACAAGAATTCTGGAGCATTGTGATGACAAGGGTCATGGAGCATTGTGATGACATGGTCAAGGAAAATTGCGATGACAAGATTTCTGGAGCATTGTGATGAAAGGGCATGGAGCATTGTGATTAAAGGTGACAAGGAACATTATGATGATATGGGCAGAGAACTCTGTGATGACACTGGTCATGGAGTATTGTGACAAAAATTGTCATGGAACATTGTGCTGACAAGGGCCATGGAGCATTGTGATGACACGGTCATGGAAGATTGTGATGACAAGAATTCTGGAGCATTGTGATGAAAAGGGCCATGGAGCATTGTGATGACACGATCATGGAACATTGTGATGACAGGAATTCTGGAGCATTGTGCTGAAAAGGGCCATGGAGCATTGTGATGACACGATCATGGAACAATGTGATGAGAAGAATTCCGGAGCATTGTGATGACAAGGGCCATGGAGCATTGTGATGACACGGTCATGGAACATTGTGATGAGAAGAATTCTGGAGCATTGTGATGACAAGGGCCATGGAGCATTGTGATGACACGGTCATGGAACATTGTGATGACAAGAATTCCGGAGCATTGTGCTGACAAGGGCCATGGAGCATTGTGATGACACGTTCATGGAACATTGTGATGACAAGAATTCTGGAGCATTGTGATGACAAGGGCCATGGAGCATTGTGATGACACGGTCATGGAACATTGTGATGACAAGAATTCCGGAGCATTGTGCGAACAAGGGCCATGGAGCATTGTGATGACACGGTCATGGAACATTGTGATGAGAAGAATTCTGGAGCATTGTGCTGACAAGGGCCATGGAGCATTGTGATGATACGGTCATGGTATATTGTGATGACAAGAATTCTGGAGCACTGTGATGACAATGGCCATGGAACATTGTGATGACACGGTATGGAACATTGTGATGACAAGACTTCTGGAGCATTGTGATGAAAAGGGGCATGGAGCATTGTGATGACAGGGTCATGGAACATTGTGATGACAGGAATTCTGGAGCATTGTGCTGAAAAGGGCCATGGAGCATTGTGATGACATGGTTATGGAACAATGTGATGAGAAGAATTCTGGAGCATTGTGATGACAAGGGCCATGGAGCATTGTGATGACACGGTCATGGAACATTGTGATGAGAATAATTCTGCAGCATTGTGCTGACAAGGGCCATGGAGCATTGTGATGACACGGTCATGGAACATTGTGATGACAAGAATTCTGGAGCATTGTCATGACAATGGACATGGAGCATTGTGATGACACGGTATGGAACATTGTGATGACAAGAATTCTGGATCATTGTGCTGACAAGGGCCATGGAGCATTGTGATGACACTGTCATGGAACATTGTGATGACAAGAATTCTGGAGCATTGTGATGACAAGGGTCATGGAGCATTGTGATGATATGGTCAAGGAACATTGCGATGACAAGATTTCTGGAGCATTGTGATGAAAGGGCATGGAGCATTGTGATTAAAGGTGACAAGGAACATTATGATGATATGGGCAGAGAACTCTGTGGTGACAGTGGTCATTGAGTATTGTGACAAAAATTGTCATGGAACATTGTGCTGACAAGGGCCATGGAGCATTGTGATGACACGGTCATGGAAGATTGTGATGACAAGAATTCTGGAGCATTGTGATGAAAAGGGCCATGGAGCATTGTGATGACACGATCATGGAACATTGTGATGACAGGAATTCTGGAGCATTGTGCTGAAAAGGGCCATGGAGCATTGTGATGACACGATCATGGAACAATGTGATGAGAAGAATTCCGGAGCATTGTGATGACAAGGGCCATGGAGCATTGTGATGACACGGTCATGGAACATTGTGATGAGAAGAATTCTGGAGCATTGTGCCGACAAGGGCCATGGAGCATTATGATGACACGGCCATGGAACATTTTGATGACAAGAATTCGGGAGCATTGTGTTGACAATGGCCATGGAACATTGTGATGACATGGTCATGGAACATTGTGATGAGAATTCTGGAGCATTGTCATGACAAGGGCCATGGAGCATTGTGATGACATGGTCAAGGAACATTGCGATGACAAGATTTCTGGAGCATTGTGATGAAAGGGCATGGAGCATTGTGATTAAAGGTGACAAGGAACATTATGATGATATGGGCAGAGAACTCTGTGATGACAGTGGTCATGGAGTATTGTGACAAAAATTGTCATGGAACATTGTGCTGACAAGGGCCATGGAGCATTGTGATGACACGGTCATGGAAGATTGTGATGACAAGAATTGTGGAGCATTATGATGACAAGCGCCATGGAGCATTGTGATGACACGATCATGGAACATTGTGATGACAGGAATTCTGGAGCATTGTGCTGAAAAGGGCCATGGAGCATTGTGATGACACGGTCATGGAACAATGTGATGAGAAGAATTCCGGAGCATTGTGCTGACAAGGGCCATGGAGCATTGTGATGACACGTTCATGGAACATTGTGATGACAAGAATTCCGGAGCATTGTGATGACAAGGGCCATGGAGCATTGTGATGACACGGTCATGGAACAATGTGATGAGAAGAATTCCGGAGCATTGTGCTGACAAGGGCCATGGAGCATTGTGATGACACGTTCATGGAACATTGTGATGACAAGAATTCCGGAGCATTGTGCGGACAAGGGCCATGGAGCATTGTGATGATACGGTCATGGAACTTTGTGATGACAAGAATTCTGGAGCACTCTGATGACAAAGGCCATGGAACATTGTGATGACACGGTATGGAACATTGTGATGACAAGACTTCTGGAGCATTGTGATGACAAGGGCCATGGAGCATTGTGATGACACGGTCATGGAACATTTTGATGACAAGAATTCTGGAGCATTGTGATGACAAGGGTCATGGAGCATTGTGATGACATGGTCAAGGAACATTGCGATGACAAGATTTCTGGAGCATTGTGATGAAAGGGCATGGAGCATTGTGATTAAAGGTGACAAGGAATATTATGATGATATGGGCAGAGAACTCTGTGATGACAGTGGTCCGGGAGTATTGTGACAAAAATTGTCATGGAACATTGTGCTGACAAGGGCCATGGAGCATTGTGATGACACGGTCATGGAACATTGTGATGACAAGAATTCTGGAGCATTGTGATGACAAGGGCCATGGAGCATTGTGATGACACGGTCATGGAACATTGTGATGACAGGAATTCTGGAGCATTGTGCTGAAAACGGCCATGGAGCATTGTGATGACACGGTCATGGAACAATGTGATGAGAAGAATTCCGGAGCATTGTGATGACAAGGGCCATGGAGCATTGTGATGACACGGTCATGGAACATTGTGATGAGAAGAATTCTGGAGCATTGTGCTGACAAGGGCCATGGAGCATTGTGATGACACGGCCATGGAACATTTTGATGACAAGAATTCTGGAGCATTGTGATGAAAATGGCCATGGAGCATTGTGATGACAAGAATTCAGGAGCATTGTGATGACAAGGGTCATGGAGCATTGTGATGACATGGTCAAGGAACATTGCGATGACAAGATTTCTGGAGCATTGTGATGAAAGGGCATGGAGCATTGTGATTAAAGGTGACAACGAACATTATGATGATATGGGCAGAGAACTCTGTGATGACAGTGGTCATGGAGTATTGTGACAAAAATTGTCATGGAACATTGTGCTGAAAAGGGCCATGGAGCATTGTGATGACACGGTCATGGAAAAATATGATGAGAAGAATTCCGGAGCATTGTGATGACAAGGGCCATGGAGCATTGTGATGACACGGTCATGGAACATTGTGATGAGAAGAATTCTGGAGCATTGTGCTGAGAAGGGCCATGGAGCATTGTGATGACACGGCCATGGAACATTATGATGACAAGGGCCATGGAGAATTGTGATGACACGGTCATGGAACATTGTGATGACAAGAATTCTGGAGCATTGTGATGACAAGGGCCATGGAGCATTGTAATGAGATGGTCATGGAACATTGTGATGACAAGAATTCTGGAGCATTGTGCGGACAAGGGCCATGGAGCATTGTGATGCAACGGTCATGGAACATTGTGATGACAAGAATTCTGGAGCATTGTGCGGACAAGGGCCATGGAGCATTGTGATGACACGGTATGGAACATTGTGATGACAAGAATTCTGGAGCATTGTGATGACAAGGGCCATGGAGCATTGTGATGACACGGTCATGGAACATTGTGATGACAGGAATTCTGGAGCATTGTGCTGAAAAGGGCCATGGAGCATTGTGATGACACGGTCATGGAACATTGTGATGAGAAGAATTCTGGAGCATTGTGCTGACAAGGGCCATGGAGCATTGTGATGACACGGCCATGGAACATTTTGATTACAAGAATTCTGGAGCATTGTGATGACAAGGGCCATGGAGCATTGTGATGATACGGTCATGGAACATTGTGATGACAAGAATACTGGAGCATTGTGATGACAAGGGTCATGGAGCATTGTGATGACATGGTCAAGGAACATTGCGATGACAAGATTTCTGGAGCATTGTGATGAAAGGGCATGGAGCATTGTGATTAAAGGTGACAAGGAATATTATGATGATATGGGCAGAGAACTCTGTGATGACAGTGGTCCGGGAGTATTGTGACAAAAATTGTCATGGAACATTGTGCTGACAAGGGCCATGGAGCATTGTGATGACACGGTCATGGAACATTGTGATGACAAGAATTCTGGAGCATTGTGATGACAAGGGCCATGGAGCATTGTGATGACACGGTCATGGAACATTGTGATGACAGGAATTCTGGAGCATTGTGCTGAAAACGGCCATGGAGCATTGTGATGACACGGTCATGGAACAATGTGATGAGAAGAATTCCGGAGCATTGTGATGACAAGGGCCATGGAGCATTGTGATGACACGGTCATGGAACATTGTGATGAGAAGAATTCTGGAGCATTGTGCTGACAAGGGCCATGGAGCATTGTGATGACACGGCCATGGAACATTTTGATGACAAGAATTCTGGAGCATTGTGATGAAAATGGCCATGGAGCATTGTGATGACACGGTCATGGAACATTGTGATGAGAAGAATTCTGGAGCATTGAGATGACAAGGGCCATGGAGCATTGTGATGACACGGTCATGGAACATTGTGATGAGAAAAATTCTGGAGCATTGTGCGGACAAGGGCCATGTAGCATTGTGATGACACGGTCATGGAACATTGTGATGAGAAGAATTCTGGAGCATTGTGCTGACAAGGGCCATGGAGCATTGTGATGACACGGTCATGGAACATTGTGATGACAAGAATTCTGGAGCATTGTGCGGACAAGGGCCATGGAGCATTGTGATGACACGGTCATGGAACATTGTGATGAGAAGAATTCTGTAGCATTGTGCTGACAAGGGCCATGGAGCATTGTGATGATACGGTCATGGAACATTGTGATGACAAGAATTCAGGAGCATTGTGATGACAAGGGTCATGGAGCATTGTGATGACATGGTCAAGGAACATTGCGATGACAAGATTTCTGGAGCATTGTGATGAAAGGGCATGGAGCATTGTGATTAAAGGTGACAAGGAACATTATGATGATATGGGCAGAGAACTCTGTGATGACAGTGGTCCGGGAGTATTGTGACAAAAATTGTCATGGAACATTGTGCTGACAAGGGCCATGGAGCATTGTGATGACACGGTCATGGAACATTGTGATGACAAGAATTCTGGAGCATTGTGATGACAAGGGCCATGGAGCATTGTGATGACACGGTCATGGAACATTGTGATGACAGGAATTCTGGAGCATTGTGCTGAAAACGGCCATGGAGCATTGTGATGACACGGTCATGGAACAATGTGATGAGAAGAATTCCGGAGCATTGTGATGACAAGGGCCATGGAGCATTGTGATGACACGGTCATGGAACATTGTGATGAGAAGAATTCTGGAGCATTGTGCTGACAAGGGCCATGGAGCATTGTGATGACACGGCCATGGAACATTTTGATGACAAGAATTCTGGAGCATTGTGATGAAAATGGCCATGGAGCATTGTGATGACACGGTCATGGAACATTGTGATGAGAAGAATTCTGGAGCATTGAGATGACAAGTGCCATGGAGCATTGTGATGACACGGTCATGGAACATTGTGATGAGAAGAATTCTTGAGCATTGTGCGGACAAGGGCCATGGAGCATTGTGATGACACGGTCATGGAACATTGTGATGAGAAGAATTCTGGAGCATTGTGCTGACAAGGGCCATGGAGCATTGTGATGACACGGTCATGGAACATTGTGATGACAGGAATTCTGGAGCATTGTGATGACAAGGGCCATGGAGCATTGTGATGACACGGTCATGGAACACTGTGATGAAAAGAATTCTGGAGCATTGTGCTGACAAGGGCCATGGAGCATTGTGATGACACGGCCATGGAACATTTTGATGACAAGAATTCTGGAGCATTGTGATGACAATGGCCATGGAGCATTGTGATGACACGGTCATGGAACATTGTGATGAGAAGAATTCTGGATCATTGTCATGACAAGGGCCATGGAGCACTGTGATGACACGGTCATGGAACATTGTGATGACAAGAATTCTGGAGCATTGTGATGACAAGGGCCATGGAGCATTGTGATGATACGGTAATGGAACATTGTGATGACAAGAATTCTGGAGCATTGTGATGACAAGGGTCATGGAGCATTGTGATGACATGGTCAAGGAACATTGCGATGACAAGATTTATGGAGCATTGTGATGAAAGGGCATGGAGCATTGTGATTAAAGGTGACAAGGAACATTATGATGATATGGGCAGAGAACTCTGTGATGACAGTGGTCATGGAGTATTGTGACAAAAATTGTCATGGAACATTGTGCTGACAAGGGCCATGGAGCATTGTGATGACACGGTCATGGAACATTGTGATGACAAGAATTCTGGAGCATTGTGCTGACAAGGGCCATGGAGCATTGTGATGACACGGTCATGGAACATTGTGATGACAAGAATTCTGGAGCATTGTGCTGACAAGGGCCATGGAGCATTGTGATGACACGGTCATGGAACATTGTGATGACAGGAATTCTGGAGCATTGTGCTGACAAGGGCCATGGAGCATTGTGATGACACGGTCATGGAACATTGTGATGACAAGAATTCTGGAGCATTGTGCTGACAAGGGCCATGGAGCATTGTGATGACACGTTCATGGAACATTGTGATGACAAGAATTCTGGAGCATTGTGATGACAAGGGCCATGGAGCATTGTGATGACACGGTCATGGAACATTGTGATGACAAGAATTCCGGAGCATTGTGCGGAGAAGGGCCATGGAGCATTGGGATGACACGGTCATGGAACATTGTGATGAGAAGAATTCTGGAGCATTGTGCTGACAAGGGCCATGGAGCATTGTGATGATACGGTCATGGTATATTGTGATGACAAGAATTCTGGAGCACTGTGATGACAATGGCCATGGAACATTGTGATGACACGGTATGGAACATTGTGATGACAAGAATTCTGGAGCATTGTGATGAAAATGGGCATGGAGCATTGTGATGACAGGGTCATGGAACATTGTGATGACAGGAATTCTGGAGCATTGTGCTGAAAAGGGCCATGGAGCATTGTGATGACATGGTTATGGAACAATGTGATGAGAAGAATTCTGGAGCATTGTGATGACAAGGGCCATGGAGCATTGTGATGACACGGTCATGGAACATTGTGATGAGAATAATTCTGCAGCATTGTGCTGACAAGGGCCATGGAGCATTGTGATGACACGGTCATGGAACATTGTGATGACAAGAATTCTGGAGCATTTTCATGACAATGGCCATGGAGCATTGTGATGACACGGTATGGAACATTGTGATGACAAGAATTCTGGAGCATTGTGCTGACAAGGGCCATGGAGCATTGTGATGACACTGTCATGGAACATTGTGATGACAAGAATTCTGGAGCATTGTGATGACAAGGGTCATGGAGCATTGTGATGACATGGTCAAGGAACATTGCGATGACAAGATTTCTGGAGCATTGTGATGAAAGGGCATGGAGCATTGTGATTAAAGGTGACAAGGAACATTATGATGATATGGGCAGAGAACTCTGTGATGACAGTGGTCATGGAGTATTGTGACAAAAATTGTCATGGAACATTGTGCTGACAAGGGCCATGGAGCATTGTGATGACACGGTCATGGAAGATTGTGATGACAAGAATTGTGGAGCATTATGATGACAAGGGCCATGGAGCATTGTGATGACACGATCATGGAACATTGTGATGACAGGAATTCTGGAGCATTGTGCTGAAAAGGGCCATGGAGCATTGTGATGACATGGTTATGGAACAATGTTATGAGAAGAATTCCGGAGCATTTTGATGACAAGGGTCATGGAGCATTGTGATGACACGGTCATGGAACATTGTGATGAGAAGAATTCTGCAGCATTGTACTGACAAGGGCCATGGAGCATTGTGATGACACGGTCATGGAACATTGTGATGACAAGAATTCTGGAGCATTGTGCTGACAAGTGCCATGGAGCATTGTGATGACACGGTCATGGAACATTGTGATGACAAGAATTCTGGAGCATTGTTCTGACAAGGGCCATGGAGCATTGTGATGATACGGTCATGGAACATTGTGATGACAAGAATTCTGGAGCATTGTGATGACAAGGGTCATGGAGCATTGTGATGATATGGTCAAGGAACATTGCGATGACAAGATTTCTGGAGCATTGTGATGAAAGGGCATGGAGCATTGTGATTAAAGGTGACAAGGAACATTATGATGATATGGGCAGAGAACTCTGTGGTGACAGTGGTCATGGAGTATTGTGACAAAAATTGTCATGGAACATTGTGCTGACAAGGGCCATGGAGCATTGTGATGACACGGTCATCGAACATTGTGATGACAAGAATTCTGGAGCATTGTGCTGACAAGGGCCATGGAGCATTGTGATGACACGGTCATGGAACATTGTGATGACAAGAATTCTGGAGCATTGTGCTGACAAGGGCCATGGAGCATTGTGATGACACGGTCATGGAACATTGTGATGAAAAGAATTCTGGAGCATTGTGCGGACAAGGGCCATGGATCATTGTGATGACCCGGTCATGGAACATTGTGATGAGAAGAATTCTGGAGCATTGTGCTGACAAGGGCCATGGAGCATTGTGATGATACGGTCATGGAACATTGTGATGACAAGAATTCTGGAGCATTGTGATGACAAGGGTCATGGAGCATTGTGATGACATGGTCAAGGAACATTGCGATGACAAGATTTCTGGAGCATTGTGATGAAAGGGCATGGAGCATTGTGATTAAAGGTGACAAGGAACATTATGATGATATGGGCAGAGAACTCTGTGATGACAGTGGTCATGGAGTATTGTGACAAAAATTGTCATGGAACATTGTGCTGACAAGGGCCATGGAGCATTGTGATGACACGGTCATGGAAGATTGTGATGACAAGAATTGTGGAGCATTATGATGACAAGCGCCATGGAGCATTGTGATGACACGATCATGGAACATTGTGATGACAGGAATTCTGGAGCATTGTGCTGAAAAGGGCCATGGAGCATTGTGATGACACGGTCATGGAACAATGTGATGAGAAGAATTCCGGAGCATTGTGCTGACAAGGGCCATGGAGCATTGTGATGACACGTTCATGGAACATTGTGATGACAAGAATTCCGGAGCATTGTGATGACAAGGGCCATGGAGCATTGTGATGACACGGTCATGGAACATTGTGATGACAAGAATTCCGGAGCATTGTGCGGACAAGGGCCATGGAGCATTGTGATGACACGGTCATGGAACATTGTGATGAGAAGAATTCTGGAGCATTGTGCTGACAAGAGCCATGGAGCATTGTGATGATACGGTCATGGAACTTTGTGATGACAAGAATTCTGGAGCACTCTGATGACAAAGGCCATGGAACATTGTGATGACACGGTATGGAACATTGTGATGACAAGACTTCTGGAGCATTGTGATGACAAGGGCCATGGAGCATTGTGATGACACGGTCATGGAACATTGTGATGACAGGAATTCTGGAGCATTGTGCTGAAAAGGGCCATGGAGCATTGTGATGACATGGTTATGGAACAATGTGATGAGAAGAATTCCGGAGCATTGTGATGACAAGGGCCATGGAGCATTGTGATGACACGGTCATGGATCATTGTGATGACAAGAATTCTGGAGCATTGTGCTGACAAGGGCCATGGAGCATTGTGATGATATGGTCAAGGAACATTGCGATGACAAGAATTCTGGAGCATTGTGATGACAAGGGCCATGGAGCATTGTGATGACACGATCATGGAACATTGTGATGACAGGAATTCTGGAGCACTGTGCTGAAAAGGGCCATGGAGCATTGTGATGACACGATCATGGAACAATGTGATGAGAAGAATTCCGGAGCATTGTGATGACAAGGGCCATGGAGCATTGTGATGACACGGTCATGGAACATTGTGATGAGAAGAATTCTGGAGCATTGTGCCGACAAGGGCCATGGAGCATTGTGATGACACGGCCATGGAACATTTTGATGACAAGAATTCGGGAGCATTGTGTTGACAATGGCCATGGAACATTGTGATGACATGGTCATGGAACATTGTGATGAGAAGAATTCTGGAGCATTGTCATGACAAGGGCCATGGAGCATTGTGATGACACGGTCATGGAACATTGTGATGACAAAATTCTGGAGCATTGTGCTGACAAGGGCCATGGAGCATTGTGATGACACGGTCATGGAACATTGTGATGAAAAGAATTCTGGAGCATTGTGCTGACAAGGGCCATGGAGGATTGTGATGACACGGTCATGGAACATTGTGATGACAAGAATTCTGGAGCATTGTGCTGACAAGGGCCATGGAGCATTGTGATGACACGTTCATGGAACATTGTGATGACAAGAATTCTGGAGCATTGTGATGACAAGGGCCATGGAGCATTGTGATGACACGGTCATGGAACATTGTGATGACAAGAATTCCGGAGCATTGTGCGAACAAGGGCCATGGAGCATTGTGATGACACGGTCATGGAACATTGTGATGAGAAGAATTCTGGAGCATTGTGCTGACAAGGGCCATGGAGCATTGTGATGATACGGTCATGGTATATTGTGATGACAAGAATTCTGGAGCACTGTGATGACAATGGCCATGGAACATTGTGATGACACGGTATGGAACATTGTGATGACAAGACTTCTGGAGCATTGTGATGAAAAGGGGCATGGAGCATTGTGATGACAGGGTCATGGAACATTGTGATGACAGGAATTCTGGAGCATTGTGCTGAAAAGGGCCATGGAGCATTGTGATGACATGGTTATGGAACAATGTGATGAGAAGAATTCTGGAGCATTGTGCTGACAAGGGCCATGGAGCATTGTGATGACACGGTCATGGAACATTGTGATGAGAATAATTCTGCAGCATTGTGCTGACAAGGGCCATGGAGCATTGTGATGACACGGTCATGGAAGATTGTGATGACAAGAATTGTGGAGCATTATGATGACAAGGCCCATGGAGCATTGTGATGACACGATCATGGAACATTGTGATGACAGGAATTCTGGAGCATTGTGCTGAAAAGGGCCATGGAGCATTGTGATGACATGGTTATGGAACAATGTGATGAGAAGAATTCCGGAGCATTGTGATGACAAGGGCCATGGAGCATTGTGATGACACGGTCATGGAACATTGTGATGAGAAGAATTCTGCAGCATTGTGCTGACAAGGGCCATGGAGCATTGTGATGACACGGTCATGGAACATTGTGATGACAAGAATTCTGGAGCATTGTGCTGACAAGTGCCATGGAGCATTGTGATGACACGGTCATGGAACATTGTGATGACAAGAATTCTGGAGCATTGTTCTGACAAGGGCCATGGAGCATTGTGATGATACGGTCATGGAACATTGTGATGACAAGAATTCTGGAGCATTGTGATGACAAGGGTCATGGAGCATTGTGATGATATGGTCAAGGAACATTGCGATGACAAGATTTCTGGAGCATTGTGATGAAAGGGCATGGAGCATTGTGATTAAAGGTGACAAGGAACATTATGATGATATGGGCAGAGAACTCTGTGGTGACAGTGGTCATTGAGTATTGTGACAAAAATTGTCATGGAACATTGTGCTGACAAGGGCCATGGAGCATTGTGATGACACGGTCATGGAACATTGTGATGAGAAGAATTCTGGAGCATTGTGCTGACAAGGGCCATGGAGCATTGTGATGACACGGTCATGGAACATTGTGATGACAAGAATTCTGGAGCATTGTGCTGACAAGGGCCATGGAGCATTGTGATGACACGGTCATGGAACATTGTGATGAAAAGAATTCTGGAGCATTGTGCGGACAAGGGCCATGGAGCATTGTGATGACCCGGTCATGGAACATTGTGATGAGAAGAATTCTGGAGCATTGTGCTGACAAGGGCCATGGAGCATTGTGATGATACGGTCATGGAACATTGTGATGACAAGAATTCTGGAGCATTGTGATGACAAGGGTCATGGAGCATTGTGATGACATGGTCAAGGAAAATTGCGATGACAAGATTTCTGGAGCATTGTGATGAAAGGGCATGGAGCATTGTGATTAAAGGTGACAAGGAACATTATGATGATATGGGCAGAGAACTCTGTGATGACACTGGTCATGGAGTATTGTGACAAAAATTGTCATGGAACATTGTGCTGACAAGGGCCATGGAGCATTGTGATGACACGGTCATGGAAGATTGTGATGACAAGAATTCTGGAGCATTGTGATGAAAAGGGCCATGGAGCATTGTGATGACACGATCATGGAACATTGTGATGACAGGAATTCTGGAGCATTGTGCTGAAAAGGGCCATGGAGCATTGTGATGACACGATCATGGAACAATGTGATGAGAAGAATTCCGGAGCATTGTGATGACAAGGGCCATGGAGCATTGTGATGACACGGTCATGGAACATTGTGATGAGAAGAATTCTGGAGCATTGTGATGACAAGGGCCATGGAGCATTGTGATGACACGGTCATGGAACATTGTGATGACAAGAATTCCGGAGCATTGTGCTGACAAGGGCCATGGAGCATTGTGATGACACGTTCATGGAACATTGTGATGACAAGAATTCTGGAGCATTGTGATGACAAGGGCCATGGAGCATTGTGATGACACGGTCATGGAACATTGTGATGACAAGAATTCCGGAGCATTGTGCGAACAAGGGCCATGGAGCATTGTGATGACACGGTCATGGAACATTGTGATGAGAAGAATTCTGGAGCATTGTGCTGACAAGGGCCATGGAGCATTGTGATGATACGGTCATGGTATATTGTGATGACAAGAATTCTGGAGCACTGTGATGACAATGGCCATGGAACATTGTGATGACACGGTATGGAACATTGTGATGACAAGACTTCTGGAGCATTGTGATGAAAAGGGGCATGGAGCATTGTGATGACAGGGTCATGGAACATTGTGATGACAGGAATTCTGGAGCATTGTGCTGAAAAGGGCCATGGAGCATTGTGATGACATGGTTATGGAACAATGTGATGAGAAGAATTCTGGAGCATTGTGATGACAAGGGCCATGGAGCATTGTGATGACACGGTCATGGAACATTGTGATGAGAATAATTCTGCAGCATTGTGCTGACAAGGGCCATGGAGCATTGTGATGACACGGTCATGGAACATTGTGATGACAAGAATTCTGGAGCATTGTCATGACAATGGACATGGAGCATTGTGATGACACGGTATGGAACATTGTGATGACAAGAATTCTGGATCATTGTGCTGACAAGGGCCATGGAGCATTGTGATGACACTGTCATGGAACATTGTGATGACAAGAATTCTGGAGCATTGTGATGACAAGGGTCATGGAGCATTGTGATGATATGGTCAAGGAACATTGCGATGACAAGATTTCTGGAGCATTGTGATGAAAGGGCATGGAGCATTGTGATTAAAGGTGACAAGGAACATTATGATGATATGGGCAGAGAACTCTGTGGTGACAGTGGTCATTGAGTATTGTGACAAAAATTGTCATGGAACATTGTGCTGACAAGGGCCATGGAGCATTGTGATGACACGGTCATGGAAGATTGTGATGACAAGAATTCTGGAGCATTGTGATGAAAAGGGCCATGGAGCATTGTGATGACACGATCATGGAACATTGTGATGACAGGAATTCTGGAGCATTGTGCTGAAAAGGGCCATGGAGCATTGTGATGACACGATCATGGAACAATGTGATGAGAAGAATTCCGGAGCATTGTGATGACAAGGGCCATGGAGCATTGTGATGACACGGTCATGGAACATTGTGATGAGAAGAATTCTGGAGCATTGTGCCGACAAGGGCCATGGAGCATTATGATGACACGGCCATGGAACATTTTGATGACAAGAATTCGGGAGCATTGTGTTGACAATGGCCATGGAACATTGTGATGACATGGTCATGGAACATTGTGATGAGAATTCTGGAGCATTGTCATGACAAGGGCCATGGAGCATTGTGATGACATGGTCAAGGAACATTGCGATGACAAGATTTCTGGAGCATTGTGATGAAAGGGCATGGAGCATTGTGATTAAAGGTGACAAGGAACATTATGATGATATGGGCAGAGAACTCTGTGATGACAGTGGTCATGGAGTATTGTGACAAAAATTGTCATGGAACATTGTGCTGACAAGGGCCATGGAGCATTGTGATGACACGGTCATGGAAGATTGTGATGACAAGAATTGTGGAGCATTATGATGACAAGCGCCATGGAGCATTGTGATGACACGATCATGGAACATTGTGATGACAGGAATTCTGGAGCATTGTGCTGAAAAGGGCCATGGAGCATTGTGATGACACGGTCATGGAACAATGTGATGAGAAGAATTCCGGAGCATTGTGCTGACAAGGGCCATGGAGCATTGTGATGACACGTTCATGGAACATTGTGATGACAAGAATTCCGGAGCATTGTGATGACAAGGGCCATGGAGCATTGTGATGACACGGTCATGGAACAATGTGATGAGAAGAATTCCGGAGCATTGTGCTGACAAGGGCCATGGAGCATTGTGATGACACGTTCATGGAACATTGTGATGACAAGAATTCCGGAGCATTGTGCGGACAAGGGCCATGGAGCATTGTGATGATACGGTCATGGAACTTTGTGATGACAAGAATTCTGGAGCACTCTGATGACAAAGGCCATGGAACATTGTGATGACACGGTATGGAACATTGTGATGACAAGACTTCTGGAGCATTGTGATGACAAGGGCCATGGAGCATTGTGATGACACGGTCATGGAACATTGTGATGACAGGAATTCTGGAGCATTGTGCTGAAAAGGGCCATGGAGCATTGTGATGACATGGTTATGGAACAATGTGATGAGAAGAATTCCGGAGCATAGTGATGACAAGGGCCATGGAGCATTGTGATGACACGGTCATGGATCATTGTGATGACAAGAATTCTGGAGCATTGTGCTGACAAGGGCCATGGAGCATTGTGATGATATGGTCAAGGAACATTGCGATGACAAGATTTCTGGAGCATTGTGATGAAAGGGCATGGAGCATTGTGATTAAAGGTGACAAGGAACATTATGATGATATGGGCAGAGAACTCTGTGGTGACAGTGGTCATGGAGTATTGTGACAAAAATTGTCATGGAACATTGTGCTGACAAGGGCCATGGAGCATTGTGATGACACGGCCATGGAACATTGTGATGACAAGAATTCTGGAGCATTGTGCTGACAAGGGCCATGGAGCATTGTGATGACACGGTCATGGAACATTGTGATGACAAGAATTCTGGAGCATTGTGATGACAAGGGCCATGGAGCATTGTGATGACACGATCATGGAACATTGTGATGACAGGAATTCTGGAGCACTGTGCTGAAAAGGGCCATGGAGCATTGTGATGACACGATCATGGAACAATGTGATGAGAAGAATTCCGGAGCATTGTGATGACAAGGGCCATGGAGCATTGTGATGACACGGTCATGGAACATTGTGATGACAAAATTCTGGAGCATTGTGCTGACAAGGGCCATGGAGCATTGTGATGACACGGTCATGGAACATTGTGATGAAAAGAATTCTGGAGCATTGTGCTGACAAGGGCCATGGAGGATTGTGATGACACGGTCATGGAACATTGTGATGACAAGAATTCTGGAGCATTGTGCTGACAAGGGCCATGGAGCATTGTGATGACACGTTCATGGAACATTGTGATGACAAGAATTCTGGAGCATTGTGATGACAAGGGCCATGGAGCATTGTGATGACACGGTCATGGAACATTGTGATGACAAGAATTCCGGAGCATTGTGCGAACAAGGGCCATGGAGCATTGTGATGACACGGTCATGGAACATTGTGATGAGAAGAATTCTGGAGCATTGTGCTGACAAGGGCCATGGAGCATTGTGATGATACGGTCATGGTATATTGTGAAGACAAGAATTCTGGAGCACTGTGATGACAATGGCCATGGAACATTGTGATGACACGGTATGGAACATTGTGATGACAAGACTTCTGGAGCATTGTGATGAAAAGGGGCATGGAGCATTGTGATGACTGGGTCATGGAACATTGTGATGACAGGAATTCTGGAGCATTGTGCTGAAAAGAGCCATGGAGCATTGTGATGACATGGTTATGGAACAATGTGATGAGAAGAATTCTGGAGCATTGTGCTGACAAGGGCCATGGAGCATTGTGATGATACGGTCATGGAACATTGTGATGACAAGAATTCTGGAGCATTGTGATGACAAGGGTCATGGAGCATTGTGATGATATGGTCAAGGAACATTGCGATGACAAGATTTCTGGAGCATTGTGATGAAAGGGCATGGAGCATTGTGATTAAAGGTGACAAGGAACATTATGATGATATGGGCAGAGAACTCTGTGGTGACAGTGGTCATTGAGTATTGTGACAAAAATTGTCATGGAACATTGTGCTGACAAGGGCCATGGAGCATTGTGATGACACGGTCATGGAACATTGTGATGAGAAGAATTCTGGAGCATTGTGCTGACAAGGGCCATGGAGCATTGTGATGACACGGTCATGGAACATTGTGATGACAAGAATTCTGGAGCATTGTGCTGACAAGGGCCATGGAGCATTGTGATGACACGGTCATGGAACATTGTGATGAAAAGAATTCTGGAGCATTGTGCGGACAAGGGCCATGGAGCATTGTGATGACCCGGTCATGGATCATTGTGATGAGAAGAATTCTGGAGCATTGTGCTGACAAGGGCCATGGAGCATTGTGATGATACGGTCATGGAACATTGTGATGACAAGAATTCTGGAGCATTGTGATGACAAGGGTCATGGAGCATTGTGATGACATGGTCAAGGAACATTGCGATGACAAGATTTCTGGAGCATTGTGATGAAAGGGCATGGAGCATTGTGATTAAAGGTGACAAGGAACATTATGATGATATGGGCAGAGAACTCTGTGATGACACTGGTCATGGAGTATTGTGACAAAAATTGTCATGGAACATTGTGCTGACAAGGGCCATGGAGCATTGTGATGACACGGTCATGGAAGATTGTGATGACAAGAATTCTGGAGCATTGTGATGAAAAGGGCCATGGAGCATTGTGATGACACGATCATGGAACATTGTGATGACAGGAATTCTGGAGCATTGTGCTGAAAAGGGCCATGGAGCATTGTGATGACACGATCATGGAACAATGTGATGAGAAGAATTCCGGAGCATTGTGATGACAAGGGCCATGGAGCATTGTGATGACACGGTCATGGAACATTGTGATGAGAAGAATTCTGGAGCATTGTGATGACAAGGGCCATGGAGCATTGTGATGACACGGTCATGGAACATTGTGATGACAAGAATTCCGGAGCATTGTGCTGACAAGGGCCATGGAGCATTGTGATGACACGTTCATGGAACATTGTGATGACAAGAATTCTGGAGCATTGTGATGACAAGGGCCATGGAGCATTGTGATGACACGGTCATGGAACATTGTGATGACAAGAATTCCGGAGCATTGTGCGAACAAGGGCCATGGAGCATTGTGATGACACGGTCATGGAACATTGTGATGAGAAGAATTCTGGAGCATTGTGATGACAAGGGCCATGGAGCATTGTGATGACACGGTCATGGAACATTGTGATGACAAGAATTCCGGAGCATTGTGCTGACAAGGGCCATGGAGCATTGTGATGACACGTTCATGGAACATTGTGATGACAAGAATTCTGGAGCATTGTGATGACAAGGGCCATGGAGCATTGTGATGACACGGTATGGAACATTGTGATGACAAGACTTCTGGAGCATTGTGATGAAAAGGGGCATGGAGCATTGTGATGACAGGGTCATGGAACATTGTGATGACAGGAATTCTGGAGCATTGTGCTGAAAAGGGCCATGGAGCATTGTGATGACATGGTTATGGAACAATGTGATGAGAAGAATTCTGGAGCATTGTGATGACAAGGGCCATGGAGCATTGTGATGACACGGTCATGGAACATTGTGATGAGAATAATTCTGCAGCATTGTGCTGACAAGGGCCATGGAGCATTGTGATGACACGGTCATGGAACATTGTGATGACAAGAATTCTGGAGCATTGTCATGACAATGGACATGGAGCATTGTGATGACACGGTATGGAACATTGTGATGACAAGAATTCTGGATCATTGTGCTGACAAGGGCCATGGAGCATTGTGATGACACTGTCATGGAACATTGTGATGACAAGAATTCTGGAGCATTGTGATGACACGGTCATGGAACATTGTGATGAGAATAATTCTGCAGCATTGTGCTGACAAGGGCCATGGAGCATTGTGATGACACGGTCATGGAACATTGTGATGACAAGAATTCTGGAGCATTGTCATGACAATGGACATGGAGCATTGTGATGACACGGTATGGAACATTGTGATGACAAGAATTCTGGATCATTGTGCTGACAAGGGCCATGGAGCATTGTGATGACACTGTCATGGAACATTGTGATGACAAGAATTCTGGAGCATTGTGATGAAAGGGCATGGAGCATTGTGATTAAAGGTGACAAGGAACATTATGATGATATGGGCAGAGAACTCTGTGATGACACTGGTCATGGAGTATTGTGACAAAAATTGTCATGGAACATTGTGCTGACAAGGGCCATGGAGCATTGTGATGACACGGTCATGGAAGATTGTGATGACAAGAATTCTGGAGCATTGTGATGAAAAGGGCCATGGAGCATTGTGATGACACGATCATGGAACATTGTGATGACAGGAATTCTGGAGCATTGTGCTGAAAAGGGCCATGGAGCATTGTGATGACACGGTCATGGAACATTGTGATGAGAAGAATTCTGGAGCATTGTGATGACAAGGGCCATGGAGCATTGTGATGACACGGTCATGGAACATTGTGATGACAAGAATTCCGGAGCATTGTGCTGACAAGGGCCATGGAGCATTGTGATGACACGTTCATGGAACATTGTGATGACAAGAATTCTGGAGCATTGTGATGACAAGGGCCATGGAGCATTGTGATGACACGGTCATGGAACATTGTGATGACAAGAATTCCGGAGCATTGTGCGAACAAGGGCCATGGAGCATTGTGATGACACGGTCATGGAACATTGTGATGAGAAGAATTCTGGAGCATTGTGCTGACAAGGGCCATAGAGCATTGTGATGATACGGTCATGGTATATTGTGATGACAAGAATTCTGGAGCACTGTGATGACAATGGCCATGGAACATTGTGATGACACGGTATGGAACATTGTGATGACAAGACTTCTGGAGCATTGTGATGAAAAGGGGCATGGAGCATTGTGATGACAGGGTCATGGAACATTGTGATGACAGGAATTCTGGAGCATTGTGCTGAAAAGGGCCATGGAGCATTGTGATGACATGGTTATGGAACAATGTGATGAGAAGAATTCTGGAGCATTGTGATGACAAGGGCCATGGAGCATTGTGATGACACGGTCATGGAACATTGTGATGAGAATAATTCTGCAGCATTGTGCTGACAAGGGCCATGGAGCATTGTGATGACACGGTCATGGAACATTGTGATGACAAGAATTCTGGAGCATTGTCATGACAATGGACATGGAGCATTGTGATGACACGGTATGGAACATTGTGATGACAAGTATTCTGGATCATTGTGCTGACAAGGGCCATGGAGCATTGTGATGACACTGTCATGGAACATTGTGATGACAAGAATTCTGGAGCATTGTGATGACAAGGGTCATGGAGCATTGTGATGACATGGTCAAGGAACATTGCGATGACAAGATTTCTGGAGCATTGTGATGAAAGGGCATGGAGCATTGTGATTAAAGGTGACAAGGAACATTATGATGATATGGGCAGAGAACTCTGTGATGACAGTGGTCATGGAGTATTGTGACAAAAATTGTCATGGAACATTGTGCTGACAAGGTCCATGGAGCATTGTGATGACACGGTCATGGAAGATTGTGATGACAAGAATTGTGGAGCATTATGATGACAAGGCCCATGGAGCATTGTGATGACACGATCATGGAACATTGTGATGACAGGAATTCTGGAGCATTGTGCTGAAAAGGGCCATGGAGCATTGTGATGACATGGTTATGGAACAATGTGATGAGAAGAATTCCGGAGCATTGTGATGACAAGGGCCATGGAGCATTGTGATGACACGGTCATGGAACATTGTGATGAGAAGAATTCTGCAGCATTGTGCTGACAAGGGCCATGGAGCATTGTGATGACACGGTCATGGAACATTGTGATGACAAGAATTCTGGAGCATTGTGCTGACAAGTGCCATGGAGCATTGTGATGACACGGTCATGGAACATTGTGATGACAAGAATTCTGGAGCATTGTTCTGACAAGGGCCATGGAGCATTGTGATGATACGGTCATGGAACATTGTGATGACAAGAATTCTGGAGCATTGTGATGACAAGGGTCATGGAGCATTGTGATGATATGGTCAAGGAACATTGCGATGACAAGATTTCTGGAGCATTGTGATGAAAGGGCATGGAGCATTGTGATTAAAGGTGACAAGGAACATTATGATGATATGGGCAGAGAACTCTGTGGTGACAGTGGTCATTGAGTATTGTGACAAAAATTGTCATGGAACATTGTGCTGACAAGGGCCATGGAGCATTGTGATGACACGGTCATGGAAGATTGTGATGACAAGAATTCTGGAGCATTGTGATGAAAAGGGCCATGGAGCATTGTGATGACACGATCATGGAACATTGTGATGACAGGAATTCTGGATCATTGTGCTGAAAAGGGCCATGGAGCATTGTGATGACACGATCATGGAACAATGTGATGAGAAGAATTCCGGAGCATTGTGATGACAAGGGCCATGGAGCATTGTGATGACACGGTCATGGAACATTGTGATGAGAAGAATTCTGGAGCATTGTGCCGACAAGGGCCATGGAGCATTATGATGACACGGCCATGGAACATTTTGATGACAAGAATTCGGGAGCATTGTGTTGACAATGGCCATGGAACATTGTGATGACATGGTCATGGAACATTGTGATGAGAAGAATTCTGGAGCATTGTCATGACAAGGGCCATGGAGCATTGTGATGACACGGTCATGGAACATTGTGATGACAAGAATTCTGGAGCATTGTGCTGACAAGGGCCATGGAGCATTGTGATGACACTGTCATGGAACATTGTGATGACAAGAATTCTGGAGCATTGTGCGGACAAGGGCCATGGAGCATTGTGATGATACGGTCATGGAAAATTGTGATGACAAGAATTCTGGAGCATTGTGATGACAAGGGTCATGGAGCATTGTGATGACATGGTCAAGGAACATTGCGATGACAAGATTTCTGGAGCATTGTGATGAAAGGGCATGGAGCATTGTGATTAAAGGTGACAAGGAACATTATGATGATATGGGCAGAGAACTCTGTGATGACAGTGGTCATGGAGTATTGTGACAAAAATTTTCATGGAACATTGTGCTGACAAGGGCCATGTAGCATTGTGATGACACGGTCATGGAAGATTGTGATGACAAGAATTCTGGAGCATTGTGATGAAAAGGGCCATGGAGCATTGTGATGACACGATCATGGAACATTGTGATGACAGGAATTCTGGATCATTGTGCTGAAAAGGGCCATGGAGCATTGTGATGACACGATCATGGAACATTGTGATGACAAGAATTCTGGAGCATTGTGCTGACAAGGGCCATGGAGCATTGTGATGACACGGTCATGGAACATTGAGATGACAAGAATTCTGGAGCATTATGATGACAAGGGCCATGGAGCATTGTGATGACACGGCCATGGAACATTGTGATGACAAGAATTCCGGAGCATTATGATGACAAGCGCCATGGAGCATTGTAATGACACGGTCATGGAACATTGTGATGACAGGAATTCTGGAGCATTGTGCTGAAAAGGGCCATGGAGCATTGTGATGACACGGTCATGGAACAATGTGATGAGAAGAATTCCGGAGCATTGTGCTGACAAGGGCCATGGAGCATTGTGATGACACGTTCATGGAACATTGTGATGACAAGAATTCCGGAGCATTGTGATGACAAGGGCCATGGAGCATTGTGATGACACGGTCATGGAACATTGTGATGACAAGAATTCCGGAGCATTGTGCGGACAAGGGCCATGGAGCATTGTGATGACACGGTCATGGAACATTGTGATGAGAAGAATTCTGGAGCATTGTGCTGACAAGAGCCATGGAGCATTGTGATGATACGGTCATGGAACATTGTGATGACAAGAATTCTGGAGCACTGTGATGACAAAGGCCATGGAACATTGTGATGACACGGTATGGAATATTGTGATGACAAGACTTCTGGAGCATTGTGATGACAAGGGCCATGGAGCATTGTGATGACACGGTCATGGAACATTGTGATGACAGGAATTCTGGAGCATTGTGCTGAAAAGGGCCATGGAGCATTGTGATGACATGGTTATGGAACAATGTGATGAGAAGAATTCCGGAGCATTGTGATGACAAGGGCCATGGAGCATTGTGATGACACGGTCATGGAACATTGTGATGAGAAGAATTCTGGAGCATTGTGCTGACAAGTGCCATGGAGCATTGTGATGAAACGGTCATGGAACATTGTGATGACAAGAATTCTGGAGCATTGTGCTGACAAGGGCCATGGAGCATTGTGATGATATGGTCAAGGAACATTGCGATGACAAGATTTCTGGAGCATTGTGATGAAAGGGCATGGAGCATTGTGATTAAAGGTGACAAGGAACATTATGATGATATGGGCAGAGAACTCTGTGGTGACAGTGGTCATGGAGTATTGTGACAAAAATTGTCATGGAACATTGTGCTGACAAGGGCCATGGAGCATTGTGATGACACGGCCATGGAACATTGTGATGACAAGAATTCTGGAGCATTGTGCTGACAAGGGCCATGGAGCATTGTGATGACACGGTCATGGAACATTGTGATGACAAGAATTCTGGAGCATTGTGATGACAAGGGCCATGGAGCATTGTGATGACACGATCATGGAACATTGTGATGACAGGAATTCTGGAGCACTGTGCTGAAAAGGGCCATGGAGCATTGTGATGACACCATCATGGAACAATGTGATGAGAAGAATTCCGGAGCATTGTGATGACAAGGGCCATGGAGCATTGTGATGACACGGTCATGGAACATTGTGATGAGAAGAATTCTGGAGCATTGTGCCGACAAGGGCCATGGAGCATTGTGATGACACGGCCATGGAACATTTTGATGACAAGAATTCGGGAGCATTGTGTTGACAATGGCCATGGAACATTGTGATGACATGGTCATGGAACATTGTGATGAGAAGAATTCTGGAGCATTGTCATGACAAGGGCCATGGAGCATTGTGATGACACGGTCATGGAACATTGTGATGACAAAATTCTGGAGCATTGTGCTGACAAGGGCCATGGAGCATTGTGATGACACGGTCATGGAACATTGTGATGAAAAGAATTCTGGAGCATTGTGCTGACAAGGGCCATGGAGGATTGTGATGACACCGTCATGGAACATTGTGATGACAAGAATTCTGGAGCATTGTGCTGACAAGGGCCATGGAGCATTGTGATGACACATTCATGGAACATTGTGATGACACGAATTCTGGAGCATTGTGATGACAAGGGCCATGGAGCATTGTGATGGCACGGTCATGGAACATTGTGATGACAAGAATTCCGGAGCATTGTGCGGACAAGGGCCATGGAGCATTGTGATGACACGGTCATGGAACATTGTGATGAGAAGAATTCTGGAGCATTGTGCTGACAAGGGCCATGGAGCATTGCGATGATACGGTCATGGAACATTGTGATGACAGGAATTCTGGAGCATTGTGCTGAAAAGGGCCATGGAGCATTGTGATGACATGGTTATGGAACAATGTGATGAGAAGAATTCCGGAGCATTGTGATGACAAGGGCCATGGAGCATTGTGATGACACGGTCATGGAACATTGTGATGAGAAGAATTCTGCAGCATTGTGCTGACAAGGGCCATGGAGCATTGTGATGACATGGTCAAGGAACATTGCGATGACAAGATTTCTGGAGCATTGTGATGAAAGGGCATGGAGCATTGTGATTAAAGGTGACAAGGAACATTATGATGATATGGGCAGAGAACTCTGTGGTGACAGTGGTCATGGATTATTGTGACAAAAATTGTCATGGAACATTGTGCTGACAAGGGCCATGGAGCATTGTGATGACACGGTCATGTAACATTGTGATGACAAGAATTCTGGAGCATTGTGCTGACAAGGGCCATGGAGCATTGTGATGACACGGTCATGGAACATTGTGATGACAAGAATTCTGGAGCATTGTGCTGACAAGGGCCATGGAGCATTGTGATGACACGGTCATGGAACATTGTGATGACAAGAATTCTGGAGCATTGTGCGGACAAGGGCCATGGAGCATTGTGATGACACGGTCATGGAACATTGTGATGACAAGAATTCTGGAGCATTGTGCAGACAAGGGCCATGGAGCATTGTGATGATACGGTCATGGAACATTGTGATGACAAGAATTCTGGAGCATTGTGATGACAAGGGTCATGGAGCATTGTGATGACATGGTCAAGGAACATTGCAATGAAAAAGATTTCTGTAGCATTGTGATGAAAGGGCATGGAGCTTTTTGATTAAAGGTGACAAGGAACATTGTGATGATATGGGCAGAGAACTCTGTGATGACAGTGGTCATGGAGTATTGTGACAAAAAGTGTCATGGAACATTGTGTTGACAAGGGCCATGGAGCATTGTGATGACACGGTCATGGAACATTGTGATGAGAAGAATTCTGGAGCATTGTCATGACAAGGGCCATGGAGCATTGTGATGACACGGCCATGGAACATTGTGATGACAAGAATTCTGGAGAATTGTGATGACAAGGTTCATGGAGAATTGTGATGACACGGTCAAGGAACATTGTGATGAGAAGAATTCTGGGGAATTGTGCTGACAAGGGCCATGGAGCATTGTGATTATACGGTCATGGAACATTGTGATGACAAGAATTCTGGACCATTATGATGACAATGGCCATGGAGCATTGTGATGGCACGGTATGGAACATTGTGATGACAAGAATTCTGGAGCATTGTGCTGACAAGGGCCATTGAGCATTGTGATGACACGGTCATGGAACACTGTGATGAGAAGAATTCTGGGGAATTGTGCTGACAAGGGCCATGGAGCATTGTGATTATACGGTCATGGAACATTGTGATGACAAGAATTCTGGAGCATTATGATGACAAGGGCCATGGAGCATTGTGATGAAACAGCCATGGAATATTGTGATGACAAGAATTCTGGAGCATTGTGATGACAATGGCCATGGAGTATTGTGATGACACGGTCATGGAACATTGTGATGAGAAGAATTCTGGAGCATTGTCATGAGAAGGGCCATGGAGCATTGTGATGACACGGCCATGGAACATTGTGATGACAAGAATTCTGGAGCATTGTGATGACAAGGGCCATGGAGCATTGTGATGACACGGTCATGGAACATTGTGATGACAGGAATTCTGGAGCATTGTGCTGAGAAGGGCCATGGAACATTGTGATAACACGGCCAGGGAACATTGTGATGACAAGAATTCTGGAGCATTGTGATGACAAGAATTCTGGAGCATTGTGCTGATAAGGGCCATGGAGCATTGTGATGACACGGTCATGGAACATTGTGATGACAGGAATTCTGGAGCATTGTGCTGAAAAGGGCCATGGAGCATTGTGATGACACGGTCATGGAAAAATGTGATGAGAAGAATTCCGGAGCATTGTGATGACAAGGGCCATGGAGCATTGTGATGACACGGTCATGGAACATTGTGATGAGAAGAATTCTGGAGCATTGTGCTGACAAGGGCCATGGAGCATTGTGATGACACGGTCATGGAACATTGTGATGACAAGGGCCATGGAGCATTGTGATGACACGGTCATGGAACATTGTGATGACAAGAATTCTGGAGCATTGTGATGACAAGGGCCATGGAGCATTGTGATGACACGGTCATGGAACATTGTGATGACAAGAATTCTGGAGCATTGTGCGGACAAGGGCCATGGAGCAATGTGATGACACAGTCATGGAACATTGTGATGAGAAGAATTCTGGAGCATTGTGCTGACAAGGGCCATGGAGCATTGTGATGACACGGCCATGGAACATTGTGATGACAAGGGCCATGGAGCATTGTGATGACACGGTCATGGAACATTGTGATGACAAGAATTCTGGAGCATTGTGATGACAAGGGCCATGGAGCATTGTGATGACACGGTCATGGAACATTGTGATGACAAGAATTCTGGAGCATTGTGCGGACAAGGGCCATGGAGCATTGTGATGACACGGTCATGGAACATTGTGATGAGAAGAATTCTGGAGCATTGTGCTGACAAGGGCCATGGAGCATTGTGATGATACGGTCATGGAACATTGTGATGCCAAGAATTCTGGAGCATTGTGATGACAAGGGCCATGGAGCATTGTGATGACACGGTATGGAACATTGTGATGACAAGAATTCTGGAGCATTGTGATGACAAGGGCCATGGACCATTGTGATGACATGGTCATGGAACATTGTGATGACAGGAATTCTGGAGCATTGTGCTGAAAAGGGCATTGGAGCATTGTGATGACCTGGTTATGGAACAATGTGATGAGAAGAATTCCGGAGCATTGTGATGACAAGGGCCATGGAGCATTGTGATGACACGGTCATGGAACATTGTGATGAGAAGAATTCTGGAGCATTGTGCTGACAAGGTCCATGGAACATTGTGATGACACGGCCATGGAACATTGTGATGACAAGAATTCTGAAGCATTGTGATGACAATGGCCATGGAGCATTGTGATGACACGGTATGGAACATTGTGATGACAAGAATTCTGGAGCATTGTGATGATAAGGGCCATGGAGCATTGTGATGACACGGTCATGGAACATTGTGATGACAAGAATTCTGGAGCATTGTGATGACAATGGCCATGGAGCATTGTGATGACACGGTAAGGAACATTGTGATGACAAGAATTCTGGAGCATTGTGATGACAAGGGCCATGGAGCATTGTGATGACACGGTCATGGAACATTGTGATGACAAGAATTCTGAAGCATTGTGATGACAAGGGCCATAGAGCATTGTGATGACACGGTCATGGAACATTGTGATGAGAAGAATTCTGGAGCATTGTGCAGACAAGGGCCATGGAGCATTGTGATGACACGGTCATGGAACATTGTGATGAGAAAAATTCTGGAGCATTGTGCTGACAAGGGCCATGGAGCATTGTGATGACACGGTCATGGAACATTGTGATGACAGGAATTCTGGAGCATTGTGCTGAAAAGGGCCATGGAGCATTGTGATGACACGGTCATGGAACAATATGATGATAAGAATTCCGGAGCATTGTGATGACAAGGGCCATGGAGCATTGTCATGACATGGTCATGGAACATTGTGATGAAAAGAATTCTGGAGCATTGTGCTGACAAGGGCCATGGAGCATTGTGATGACACGGCCATGGAACATTTTGATGACAAGAATTCTGGAGCATTGTGATGACAATGGCCATGGAGCATTGTGATGACACGGTCATGGAACATTGTGATGAGAAGAATTCTGCAGCATTGTGCTGACAAGGGCCATGGAGCATTTTGATGACACGGTCATGGAACATTGTGATGACAAGAATTCTGGAGCATTGTCATGACAATGGCCATGGAGCATTGTGATGACACGGTATGGAACATTGTGATGACAAGAATTCTGGAGCATTGTGATGACAAGGGCCATGGAGCATTGTGATGACACGGTCATGGAACATTGTGATGACAAGAATTCTGGAGCATTGTTCTGACAAGGGCCATGGAGCATTGTGATGATACGGTCATGGAACATTGTGATGACAAGAATTCTGGAGCATTGTGATGACAAGGGTCATGGAGCATTGTGATGATATGGTCAAGGAACATTGCGATGACAAGATTTCTGGAGCATTGTGATGAAAGGGCATGGAGCATTGTGATTAAAGGTGACAAGGAACATTATGATGATATGGGCAGAGAACTCTGTGGTGACAGTGGTCATGGAGTATTGTGACAAAAATTGTCATGGAACATTGTGCTGACAAGGGCCATGGAGCATTGTGATGACACGGTCATGGAACATTGTGATGAGAAGAATTCTGGAGCATTGTCATGAGAAGGGCCATGGAGCATTGTGATGACACGGCCATGGAACATTGTGATGACAAGAATTCTGGAGCATTGTGATGACAAGGGCCATGGAGCATTGTGATGACACGGTCATGGAACATTGTGATGACAGGAATTCTGGAGCATTGTGCTGAGAAGGGCCATGGAACATTGTGATAACACGGCCATGGAACATTGTGATGACAAGAATTCTGGAGCATTGTGATGACAATGGCCATGGAGCATTGTGATGACACGGTATGGAACATTGTGATGACAAGAATTCTGGAGCATTGTGCTGACAAGGGCCATGGAGCATTGTGATAACACGGTCATGGAACATTGTGATGACAGGAATTCTGGAGCATTGTGCTGAAAAGGGCCATGGAGCATTGTGATGACACGGTCATGGAAAAATGTGATGAGAAGAATTCCGGAGCATTGTGATGACAAGGGCCATGGAGCATTGTGATGACACGGTCATGGAACATTGTGATGAGAAGAATTCTGGAGCATTGTGCTGACAAGGGCCATGGAGCATTGTGATGACACGGCCATTGAACATTGTGATGACAAGGGCCATGGAGCATTGTGATGACACGGTCATGGAACATTGTGATGACAAGAATTCTGGAGCATTGTGATGACAAGGGCCATGGAGCATTGTGATGACACGGTCATGGAACATTGTGATGACAAGAATTCTGGAGCATTGTGCTGACAAGGGCCATGGAGCATTGTGATGACACGGTCATGGAACATTGTGATGAGAAGAATTCTGGAGCATTGTGCTGACAAGGGCCATGGAGCATTGTGATGACACGGCCATGGAACATTGTGATGACAAGGGCCATGGAGCATTGTGATGACACGGTCATGGAACATTGTGATGACAAGAATTCTGGAGCATTGTGATGACAAGGGCCATGGAGCATTGTGATGACACGGTCATGGAACATTGTGATGACAAGAATTCTGGAGCATTGTGCGGACAAGGGCCATGGAGCATTGTGATGACACGGTCATGGAACATTGTGATGAGAAGAATTCTGGAGCATTGTGCTGACAAGGGCCATGGAGCATTGTGATGATACGGTCATGGAACATTGTGATGCCAAGAATTCTGGAGCATTGTGATGACAAGGGCCATGGAGCATTGTGATGACACGGTATGGAACATTGTGATGACAAGAATTCTGGAGCATTGTGATGACAAGGGCCATGGAGCATTGTGATGACACGGTCATGGAACATTGTGATGACAGGAATTCTGGAGCATTGTGCTGAAAAGGGCATTGGAGCATTGTGATGACATGGTTATGGAACAATGTGATGAGAAGAATTCCGGAGCATTGTGATGACAAGGGCCATGGAGCATTGTGATGACACGGTCATGGAACATTGTGATGACAAGAATTCTGGATCATTGTGATGACAATGGCCATGGATCATTGTGATGACACGGTATGGAACATTGTGATGACAAGAATTCTGGAGCATTGTGATGACAAGGGCCATGGAGCATTGTGATGACACGGTCATGGAACATTGTGATGACAAGAATTCTGGAGCATTGTGCGGACAAGGGCCATGGAGCATTGTGATGACACGGTCATGGAACATTGTGATGAGAAGAATTCTGGAGCATTGTGCTGACAAGGGCCATGGAGCATTGTGATGACACGGCCATGGAACATTGTGATGACAAGAATTCTGGAGCATTGTGATGACAATGGCCATGGAGCATTGTGATGACACGGTAAGGAACATTGTGATGACAAGAATTCTGGAGCATTGTGATGACAAGGGCCATGGAGCATTGTGATGACACGGCCATGCAACATTTTGATGACAAGAATTCTGGAGCATTGTGATGACAATGGCCATGGAGCATTGTGATGACACGGTCATGGAACATTGTGATGAGAAGAATTCTGCAGCATTGTGCTGACAAGGGCCATGGAGCATTGTGATGACACGGTCATGGAACATTGTGATGACAAGAATTCTGGAGCATTGTCATGACAATGGCCATGGAGCATTGTGATGACACGGTATGGAACATTGTGATGACAAGAATTCTGGAGCATTGTGATGACAAGGGCCATGGAGCATTGTGATGACACGGTCATGGAACATTGTGATGACAGGAATTCTGGAGCATTGTTCTGACAAGGGCCATGGAGCATTGTGATGATACGGTCATGGAACATTTTGATGACAAGAATTCTGTAGCATTGTGATGACAAGGGTCATGGAGCATTGTGATGATATGGTCAAGGAACATTGCGATGACAAGATTTCTGGAGCATTGTGATGAAAGGGCATGGATCATTGTGATTAAAGATGACAAGGAACATTATGATGATATGGGCAGAGAACTCTGTGGTGACAGTGGTCATGGAGTATTGTGACAAAAATTGTCATGGAACATTGTGCTGACAAGGGCCATGGAGCATTGTGATGACACGGTCATGGAACATTGTGATGACAAGAATTCTGGAGCATTGTGCTGACAAGGGCCATGGAGCATTGTGATGACACGGTCATGGAACATTGTGATGACAAGAATTCTGGAGCATTGTGCTGACAAGGGCCATGGAGCATTGTGATGACACGGTCATGGAACATTGTGATGAAAAGAATTCTGGAGCATTGTGCGGACAAGGGCCATGGAGCATTGTGATGACATGGTCATGGAACATTGTGATGAGAAGAATTCTGGAGCATTGTGCTGACAAGGGCCATGGAGCATTGTGATGATACGGTCATGGAACATTGTGATGACAAGAATTCTGGAGCATTGTGCCGACAAGGGCCATGGAGCATTATGATGACACGGCCATGGAACATTTTGATGACAAGAATTCGGGAGCATTGTGTTGACAATGGCCATGGAACATTGTGATGACATGGTCATGGAACATTGTGATGAGAAGAATTGTGCAGCATTGTCATGACAAGGGCCATGGAGCATTGTGATGACACGGTCATGGAACATTGTGATGACAAGAATTCTGGAGCATTGTGCTGACAAGGGCCATGGAGCATTGTGATGACACTGTCATGGAACATTGTGATGACAAGAATTCTGGAGCATTGTGCGGACAAGGGCCATGGAGCATTGTGATGATACGGTCATGGAAAATTGTGATGACAAGAATTCTGGAGCATTGTGATGACAAGGGTCATGGAGCATTGTGATGACATGGTCAAGGAACATTGCGATGACAAGATTTCTGGAGCATTGTGATGAAAGGGCATGGAGCATTGTGATTAAAGGTGACAAGGAACATTATGATGATATGGGCAGGGAACTCTGTGATGACAGTGGTCATGGAGTATTGTGACAAAAATTGTCATGGAACATTGTGCTGACAAGGGCCATGGAGCATTGTGATGACACGGTCATGGAAGATTGTGATGACAAGAATTGTGGAGCATTATGATGACAAGCGCCATGGAGCATTGTGATGACACGGTCATGGAACATTGTGATGACAGGAATTCTGGAGCATTGTGCTGAAAAGGGCCATGGAGCATTGTGATGACACGGTCATGGAACAATATGATGAGAAGAATTCCGGAGCATTGTGATGACAAGGGCCATGGAGCATTGTCATGACATGGTCATGGAACATTGTGATGAAAAGAATTCTGGAGCATTGTGCTGACAAAGGCCATGGAGCATTGTGATGACATGGTCATGGAGCATTGTGATGAGAAGAATTCTGGAGCATTGTCATGACAAGGGCCATGGATCATTGTGATGACACGGTCATGGAACATTGTGATGACAGGAATTCTGTAGCATTGTGCTGAAAAGGGCCATGGAGCATTGTGATGACACGGTCATGGAACATTGTGATGACAAGAATTCGGGAGCATTGTGTTGACAATGGACATGGAACATTGTGATGACATGGTCATGGATCATTGTGATGAGAAGAATTCTGGAGCATTCTCATGACAAGGGCCATGGAGCATTGTGATGACACGGTCATGGAATATTGTGATGACAAGAATTCTGGAGCATTGTGCTGACAAGGGCCATGGAGAATTGTGATGACACGTTCATGGAACATTGTGATGACAAGAATTCTGGAGCATTGTGCTGACAAGGGCCATGGAGCATTGTGATGACACGGTCATGGAACATTGTGATGACAGGAATTCTGGAGCATTGTGCTGAAAAGGGCCATGGAGCATTGTGATGACACGGTCATGGAAAAATGTGATGAGAAGAATTCCGGAGCATTGTGATGACAAGGGCCATGGAGCATTGTGATGACACGGTCATGGAACATTGTGATGAGAAGAATTCTGGAGCATTGTGCTGACAAGGGCCATGGAGCATTGTGATGACACGGCCATGGAACATTGTGCTGACAAGGGCCATGGAGCATTGTGATGATACGGTCATGGAACATTGTGATGACAAGAATTCTGGAGCATTCTGATGACAAGGGCCATGGAGCATTGTGATGACACGGTCATGGAACATTGTGATGACAAGAATTCTGGAGCATTGTGCAGACAAGTGCCATGGAGCATTGTGATGACACAGTCATGGAACATTGTGATGAGAAGAATTCTGGAGCATTGTGCTGACAAGGGCCATTGAGCATTGTGATGACACGGCCATGGAACATTGTGATGACAAGGGCCATGGAGCATTGTGATGACACGGTCATGGAACATTGTGATGACAAGAATTCTGGAGCATTGTGCAGACAAGGGCCATGGAGCATTGTGATGACACGGTCATGGAACATTGTGATGAGAAAAATTCTGGAGCATTGTGCTGACAAGGGCCATGGAGCATTGTGATGACACGGTCATGGAACATTGTGATGACAGGAATTCTGGAGCATTGTGCTGAAAAGGGCATTGGAGCATTGTGATGACATGGTTATGGAACAATGTGATGAGAAGAATTCCGGAGCATTGTGATGACAAGTGCCATGGAGCATTGTGAAGACACGGTCATGGAACATTGTGATGACAAGAATTCTGGAGCATTGTGCGGACAAGGGCCATGGAGCATTGTGATGACACGGTCATGGAACATTGTGATGAGAAGAATTCTGGAGCATTGTGCTGACAAGGGCCATGGAGCATTGTGATGATACGGTCATGGAACATTGTGATGACAAGAATTCTGGAGCATTGTGATGACAATGGCCATGGAGCATTGTGATGACACGGTAAGGAACATTGTGATGACAAGAATTCTGGAGCATTGTGATGACAAGGGCCATGGAGCCTTGTGATGACACGGTCATGGAACATTGTGATGACAAGAATTCTGAAGCATTGTGATGACAAGGGCCATGGAGCATTGTGATGACACGGTCATGGAACATTGTGATGAGAAGAATTCTGGAGCATTGTCATGACAAGGGCCATGGATCATTGTGATAACACGGTCATGGAACATTGTGATGAGAGGAATTCTGGAGCATTGTGCTGAAAAGGGCCATGGAGCATTGTGATGACACGGTCATGGAACATTGTGATGACAAGAATTCGGGAGCATTGTGTTGACAATGGACATGGAACATTGTGATGACATGGTCATGGAACATTGTGATGAGAAGAATTCTGGAGCATTCTCATGACAAGGGCCATGGAGCATTGTGATGACACGGTCATGGAATATTGTGATGACAAGAATTCTGGAGCATTGTGCTGACAAGGGCCATGGAGCATTGTGATGACACGGTCATGGAACATGGTGATGACAAGAATTCTGGAGCATTGTGCTGACAAGGGCCATGGAGCATTGTTATGACACGGTCATGGAACATTGTAATGACAAGATTCTGGAGCATTGTGCTGACAAGGGCCATGGAGCATTGTGATGACACGGTCATGGAACATTGTGATGACAGGAATTCTGGAGCATTGTGCTGAAAAGGGCCATGGAGCATTGTGATGACACGGTCATGGAAAAATGTGATGAGAAGAATTCCGGAGCATTGTGATGACAAGGGCCATGGAGCATTGTGATGACACGGTCATGGAACATTGTGATGAGAAGAATTCTGGAGCATTGTGCGGACAAGGGCCATGGAGCATTGTGATGATACGGTCATGGAAAATTGTGATGACAAGAATTCTGGAGCATTGTGATGACAAGGGTCATGGAGCATTGTGATGACATGGTCAAGGAACATTGCGATGACAAGATTTCTGGAGCATTGTGATGAAAGGGCATGGAGCATTGTGATTAAAGGTTACAAGGAACATTATGATGATATGGGCAGGGAACTCTGTGATGACAGTGGTCATGGAGTATTGTGACAAAAATTGTCATGGAACATTGTGCTCACAAGGGCCATGGAGCATTGTGATGACACGGTCATGGAAGATTGTGATGACAAGAATTGTGGAGCATTATGATGACAAGCGCCATGGAGCATTGTGATGACATGGTCATGGAACATTGTGATGACAGGAATTCTGGAGCATTGTGCTGAAAAGGGCCATGGAGCATTGTGATGACACGGTCATGGAACAATATGATGAGAAGAATTCCGGAGCATTGTGATGACAAGGGCCATGGAGCATTGTCATGACATGGTCATGGAACATTGTGATGAAAAGAATTCTGGAGCATTGTGCTGACAAGGGCCATGGAGCATTGTGATGACATGGTCATGGAGCATTGTGATGAGAAGAATTCTGGAGCATTGTCATGACAAGGGCCATGGATCATTGTGATGACACGGTCATGGAACATTGTGATGACAGGAATTCTGTAGCATTGTGCTGAAAAGGGCCATGGAGCATTGTGATGACACGGTCATGGAACATTGTGATGACAAGAATTCGGGAGCATTGTGTTGACAATGGACATGGAACATTGTGATGACATGGTCATGGAACATTGTGATGAGAAGAATTCTGGAGCATTCTCATGACAAGGGCCATGGAGCATTGTGATGACACGGTCATGGAATATTGTGATGACAAGAATTCTGGAGCATTGTGCTGACAAGGGCCATGGAGAATTGTGATGACACGTTCATGGAACATTGTGATGACAAGAATTCTGGAGCATTGTGCTGACAAGGGCCATGGAGCATTGTGATGACACGGTCATGGAACATTGTAATGACAAGATTCTGGAGCATTGTGCTGACAAGGGCCATGGAGCATTGTGATGACACGGTCATGGAACATTGTGATGACAAGAATTCTGGAGCATTGTGCTGACAAGGGCCATGGAGCATTGTGATGAAAGGGCCATGGAACATTGTGATGACAAGAATTCGGGAGTATTGTGTTGACAATGGACATGGAACTTTGTGATGACATGGTCATGGAACATTGTGATGAGAAGAATTCTGGAGCATTCTCATGACAAGGGCCATGGAGCATTGTGATGACACGGTCATGGAATATTGTCATGACAAGAATTCTGCAGCATTGTGATGACAATGGCCATGGAGCATTGTGATGACACGGTATGGAACATTGTGATGACAAGAATTCTGGAGCATTGTGCTGACAAGGGCCATGGAGCATTGTGATGACACGGTCATGGAACATTGTGATGACAGGAATTCTGGAGCATTGTGCTGAAAAGGGCCATGGAGCATTGTGATGACACGGTCATGGAAAAATGTGATGAGAAGAATTCCGGAGCATTGTGATGACAAGGGCCATGGAGCATTGTGATGACACGGTTATGGAACATTGTGATGAGAAGAATTCTGGAGCATTGTGCTGACAAGGGCCATGGAGCATTGTGATGACACGGCCATGGAACATTGTGATGACAAGGGCCATGGAGCATTGTGATGACACGGTCATGGAACATTGTGATGACAAGAATTCTGGAGCATTGTGCTGACAAGGGCCATGGAGCATTGTGATGACACGGTCATGGAACATTGTGATGAGAAGAATTCTGGAGCATTGTGCTGACAAGGGCCATGGAGCATTGTGATGACACGGCCATGGAACATTGTGATGACAAGGGCCATGGAGCATTGTGATGACACGGTCATGGAACATTGTGATGACAAGAATTCTGGAGCATTGTGATGACAAGGGCCATGGAGCATTGTGATGACACGGTCATGGAACATTGTGATGACAAGAATTCTGGAGCATTGTGCGGACAAGGGCCATGGAGCATTGTGATGACACGGTCATGGAACATTGTGATGAGAAGAATTCTGGAGCATTGTGCTGACAAGGGCCATGGAGCATTGTGATGATACGGTCATGGAACATTGTGATGCCAAGAATTCTGGAGCATTGTGATGACAAGGGCCATGGAGCATTCTGATGACACGGTATGGAACATTGTGATGACAAGAATTCTGGAGCATTGTGATGACAAGGGCCATGGAGCATTGTGATGACACGGTCATGGAACATTGTGATGACAGGAATTCTGGAGCATTGTGCTGAAAAGGGCATTGGAGCATTGTGATGACATGGTTATGGAACAATGTGATGAGAAGAATTCCGGAGCATTGTGATGACAAGGGCCATGGAGCATTGTGATGTCACGGTCATGGAACATTGTGATGACAAGAATTCTGGAGCATTGTGATGACAATGGCCATGGAGCATTGTGATGACACGGTATGGAACATTGTGATGACAAGAATTCTGGAGCATTGTGATGACAAGGGCCATGGAGCATTGTGATGACACGGTCATGGAACATTGTGATGACAAGAATTCTGGAGCATTGTGCGGACAAGGGCCATGGAGCATTGTGATGACACGGTCATGGAACATTGTGATGAGAAGAATTCTGGAGCATTGTGCTGACAAGGGCCATGGAGCATTGTGATGACACGGCCATGGAACATTGTGATGACAAGAATTCTGGAGCATTGTGATGACAATGGCCATGGAGCATTGTGATGACACGGTAAGGAACATTGTGATGACAAGAATTCTGGAGCATTGTGATGACAAGGGCCATGGAGCATTGTGATGACACGGCCATGGAACATTTTGATGACAAGAATTCTGGAGCATTGTGATGACAATGGCCATGGAGCATTGTGATGACACGGTCATGGAACATTGTGATGAGAAGAATTCTGCAGCATTGTGCTGACAAGGGCCATGGAGCATTGTGATGACACGGTCATGGAACATTGTGATGACAAGAATTCTGGAGCATTGTCATGACAATGGCCATGGAGCATTGTGATGACACGGTATGGAACATTGTGATGACAAGAATTCTGGAGCATTGTGATGACAAGGGCCATGGAGCATTGTGATGACACGGTCATGGAACATTGTGATGACAGGAATTCTGGAGCATTGTTCTGACAAGGGCCATGGAGCATTGTGATGATACGGTCATGGAACATTTTGATGACAAGAATTCTGTAGCATTGTGATGACAAGGGTCATGGAGCATTGTGATGATATGGTCAAGGAACATTGCGATGACAAGATTTCTGGAGCATTGTGATGAAAGGGCATGGATCATTGTGATTAAAGATGACAAGGAACATTATGATGATATGGGCAGAGAACTCTGTGGTGACAGTGGTCATGGAGTATTGTGACAAAAATTGTCATGGAACATTGTGCTGACAAGGGCCATGGAGCATTGTGATGACACGGTCATGGAACATTGTGATGACAAGAATTCTGGAGCATTGTGCTGACAAGGGCCATGGAGCATTGTGATGACACGGTCATGGAACATTGTGATGACAAGAATTCTGGAGCATTGTGCTGACAAGGGCCATGGAGCATTGTGATGACACGGTCATGGAACATTGTGATGAAAAGAATTCTGGAGCATTGTGCGGACAAGGGCCATGGAGCATTCTGATGACACGGTCATGGAACATTGTGATGAGAAGAATTCTGGAGCATTGTGCTGACAAGGGCCATGGAGCATTGTGATGACACGGTCATGGAACATTGTAATGACAAGATTCTGGAGCATTGTGCTGACAAGGGCCATGGAGCATTGTGATGACACGGTCATGGAACATTGTGATGACAAGAATTCTGGAGCATTGTGCTGACAAGGGCCATGGAGCATTGTGATGACACGGTCATGGAACATTGTGATGACAAGAATTCTGGAGCATTGTGCTGACAAGGGCCATGGAGCATTGTGATGACACGGTCATGGAACATTGTAATGACAAGATTCTGGAGCATTGTGCTGACAAGGGCCATGGAGCATTGTGATGACACGGTCATGGAACATTGTGATGAGAAGAATTCTGGAGCATTGTGCTGACAAGGGCCATTGAGCATTGTGATGACACGGCCATGGAACATTGTGATGACAAGGGCCATGGAGCATTGTGATGACACGGTCATGGAACATTGTGATGAGAAGAATTCTGCAGCATTGTGCTGACAAGGGCCATGGAACATTGTGATGACACGGCCATGGAACATTGTGATGACAAGAATTCTGGAGCATTGTGATGACAATGGCCATGGGGCATTGTGATGACACGGTATGGAACATTGTGATGACAAGAATTCTGGAGCATTGTGATGACAAGGGCCATGGAGCATTGTGATGACACGGTCATGGAACATTGTGATGACAAGAATACTGGATCATTGTGCGGACAAGGGCCATGGAGCATTGTGATGACACGGTCAAGGAACATTGTGATGAGAAGAATTCTGGAGCATTGTGCTGACAAGGGCCATGGAGCATTGTGATGATACGGTCATGGAACATTGTGATGACAAGAATTCTGGAGCATTGTGATGACAATGGCCATGGAGCATTGTGATGACACGGTAAGGAACATTGTGATGACAAGAATTCTGGAGCATTGTGATGACAAGGGCCATGGAGCATTGTGATGACACGGTCATGGAACATTGTGATGACAAGAATTCTGAAGCATTGTCATGACAAGGGCCATGGATCATTGTGATAACACGGTCATGGAACATTGTGATGAGAGGAATTCTGGAGCATTGTGCTGAAAAGGGCCATGGAGCATTGTGATGACACGGTCATGGAACATTGTGATGAGAAGAATTCTGGAGCATTGTGCTGACAAGGGCCATTGAGCATTGTGATGACACGGCCATGGAACATTGTGATGACAAGGGCCATGGAGCATTGTGATGACACGGTCATGGAACATTGTGATGACAAGAATTCTGGAGCATTGTGCAGACAAGGGCCATGGAGCATTGTGATGACACGGTCATGGAACATTGTGATGAGAAAAATTCTGGAGCATTGTGCTGACAAGGGCCATGGAGCATTGTGATGACACGGTCATGGAACATTGTGATGACAGGAATTCTGGAGCATTGTGCTGAAAAGGGCATTGGAGCATTGTGATGACATGGTTATGGAACAATGTGATGAGAAGAATTCCAGAGCATTGTGATGACAAGTGCCATGGAGCATTGTGATGACACGGTCATGGAACATTGTGATGAGAAGAATTCTGCAGCATTGTGCTGACAAGGGCCATGGAACATTGTGATGACACGGCCATGGAACATTGTGATGACAAGAATTCTGGAGCATTGTGATGACAATGGCCATGGGGCATTGTGATGACACGGTATGGAACATTGTGATGACAAGAATTCTGGAGCATTGTGATGACAAGGGCCATGGAGCATTGTGATGACACGGTCATGGAACATTGTGATGACAAGAATACTGGAGCATTGTGCGGACAAGGGCCATGGAGCATTGTGATGACACGGTCATGGAACATTGTGATGAGAAGAATTCTGGAGCATTGTGCTGACAAGGGCCATGGAGCATTGTGATGATACGGTCATGGAACATTGTGATGACAAGAATTCTGGAGCATTGTGATGACAATGGCCATGGAGCATTGTGATGACACGGTAAGGAACATTGTGATGACAAGAATTCTGGAGCATTGTGATGACAAGGGCCATGGAGCATTGTGATGACACGGTCATGGAACATTGTGATGACAAGAATTCTGAAGCATTGTCATGACAAGGGCCATGGATCATTGTGATAACACGGTCATGGAACATTGTGATGAGAGGAATTCTGGAGCATTGTGCTGAAAAGGGCCATGGAGCATTGTGATGACACGGTCATGGAACATTGTGATGACAAGAATTCGGGAGCATTGTGTTGACAATGGACATGGAACATTGTGATGACATGGTCATGGAACATTGTGATGAGAAGAATTCTGGAGCATTCTCATGACAAGGGCCATGGAGCATTGTGATGACACGGTCATGGAATATTGTGATGACAAGAATTCTGGAGCATTGTGCTGACAAGGTCCATGGAGCATTGTGATGACACGGTCATGGATCATTGTGATGACAAGAATTCTGGAGCATTGTGCTGACAAGGGCCATGGAGCATTGTGATGACACGGTCATGGAACATTGTAATGACAATATTCTGGAGCATTGTGCTGACAAGGGCCATGGAGCATTGTGATGACACGGTCATGGAACATTGTGATGACAAGAATTCTGGAGCATTGTGCTGACAAGGGCCATGGAGCATTGTGATGAAAGGGCCATGGAACATTGTGATGACAAGAATTCGGGAGCATTGTGTTGACAATGGACATGGAACTTTGTGATGACATGGTCATGGAACATTGTGATGAGAAGAATTCTGGAGCATTCTCATTACAAGGGCCATGGAGCATTGTGATGACACGGTCATGGAATATTGTCATGACAAGAATTCTGGAGCACTGTGATGACAATGGCCATGGAGCATTGTGATGACACGGTATGGAACATTGTGATGACAAGAATTCTGGAGCATTGTGCAGACAAGGGCCATGGAGCATTCTGATGACACGGTCATGGAACATTGTGATGACAGGAATTCTGGAGCATTGTGCTGAAAAGGGCCATGGAGCATTGTGATGACACGGTCATGGAAAAATGTGATGAGAAGAATTCCGGAGCATTGTGATGACAAGGGCCATGGAGCATTGTGATGACACGGTCATGGAACATTGTGATGAGAAGAATTCTGGAGCATTGTGCGGTCAAGGGCCATGGAGCATTGTGATGATACGGTCATGGAAAATTGTGATGACAAGAATTCTGGAGCATTGTGATGACAAGGGTCATGGAGCATTGTGATGACATGGTCAAGGAACATTGCGATGACAAGATTTCTGGAGCATTGTGATGAAAGGGCATGGAGCATTGTGATTAAAGGTGACAAGGAACATTATGATGATATGGGCAGGGAACTCTGTGATGACAGTGGTCATGGAGTATTGTGACAAAAATTGTCATGGAACATTGTGCTGACAAGGGCCATGGAGCATTGTGATGACACGGTCATGGAAGATTGTGATGACAAGAATTGTGGAGCATTATGATGACAAGCGCCATGGAGCATTGTGATGACATGGTCATGGAACATTGTGATGACAGGAATTCTGGAGCATTGTGCTGAAAAGGGCCATGGAGCATTGTGATGACACGGTCATGGAACAATATGATGAGAAGAATTCCGGAGCATTGTGATGACAAGGGCCATGGAGCATTGTCATGACATGGTCATGGAACATTGTGATGAAAAGAATTCTGGAGCATTGTGCTGACAAGGGCCATGGAGCATTGTGATGACATGGTCATGGAGCATTGTGATGAGAAGAATTCTGGAGCATTGTCATGACAAGGGCCATGGATCATTGTGATGACACGGTCATGGAACATTGTGATGACAGGAATTCTGTAGCATTGTGCTGAAAAGGGCCATGGAGCATTGTGATGACACGGTCATGGAACATTGTGATGACAAGAATTCGGGAGCATTGTGTTGACAATGGACATGGAACATTGTGATGACATGGTCATGGAACATTGTGATGAGAAGAATTCTGGAGCATTCTCATGACAAGGGCCATGGAGCATTGTGATGACACGGTCATGGAATATTGTGATGACAAGAATTCTGGAGCATTGTGCTGACAAGGGCCATGGAGAATTGTGATGACACGTTCATGGAACATTGTGATGACAAGAATTCTGGAGCATTGTGCTGACAAGGGCCATGGAGCATTGTGATGACACGGTCATGGAACATTGTAATGACAAGATTCTGGAGCATTGTGCTGACAAGGGCCATGGAGCATTGTGATGACACGGTCATGGAACATTGTGATGACAAGAATTCTGGAGCATTGTGCTGACAAGGGCCATGGAGCATTGTGATGAAAGGGCCATGGAACATTGTGATGACAAGAATTCGGGAGCATTGTGTTGACAATGGACATGGAACTTTGTGATGACATGGTCCTGGAACATTGTGATGAGAAGAATTCTGGAGCATTCTCATGACAAGGGCCATGGAGCATTGTGATGACACGGTCATGGAATATTGTCATGACAAGAATTCTGCAGCATTGTGATGACAATGGCCATGGAGCATTGTGATGACACGGTATGGAACATTGTGATGACAAGAATTCTGGAGCATTGTGCTGACAAGGGCCATGGAGCATTGTGATGACACGGTCATGGAACATTGTGATGACAGGAATTCTGGAGCATTGTGCTGAAAAGGGCCATGGAGCATTGTGATGACACGGTCATGGAAAAATGTGATGAGAAGAATTCCGGAGCATTGTGATGACAAGGGCCATGGAGCATTGTGATGACACGGTCATGGAACATTGTGATGACAAGAATTCTGGAGCATTGTGCAGACAAGGGCCATGGAGCATTGTGATGACACAGTCATGGAACATTGTGATGAGAAGAATTCTGGAGCATTGTGCTGACAAGGGCCATGGAGCATTGTGATGACACGGTCATGGAACATTGTGATGAGAGGAATTCTGGAGCATTGTGCTGAAAAGGGCCATGGAGCATTGTGATGACACGGTCATGGAACATTGTGATGACAAGAATTCTGGAGCATTGTGCAGACAAGGGCCATGGAGCATTGTGATGACACGGTCATGGAACATTGTGATGAGAAAAATTCTGGAGCATTGTGCTGACAAGGGCCATGGAGCATTGTGATGACACGGTCATGGAACATTGTGATGACAGGAATTCTGGAGCATTGTGCTGAAAAGGGCATTGGAGCATTGTGATGACATGGTTATGGAACAATGTGATGAGAAGAATTCCGGAGCATTGTGATGACAAGTGCCATGGAGCATTGTGATGACACGGTCATGGAACATTGTGATGAGAGGAATTCTGGAGCATTGTGCTGAAAAGGGCCATGGAGCATTGTGATGACACGGTCATGGAAAAATGTGATGAGAAGAATTCCGGAGCATTGTGATGACAAGGGCCATGGAGCATTGTGATGACACGGTCATGGAACATTGTGATGACAAGAATTCTGGAGCATTGTGCAGACAAGGGCCATGGAGCATTGTGATGACACAGTCATGGAATATTGTGATGAGAAGAATTCTGGAGCATTGTGCTGACAAGGGCCATGGAGCATTGTGATGACACGGTCATGGAACATTGTGATGAGAGGAATTCTGGAGCATTGTGCTGAAAAGGGCCATGGAGCATTGTGATGACACGGTCATGGAACATTGTGATGACAAGAATTCTGGAGCATTGTGCAGACAAGGGCCATGGAGCATTGTGATGACACGGTCATGGAACATTGTGATGAGAAAAATTCTGGAGCATTGTGCTGACAAGGGCCATGGAGCATTGTGATGACACAGTCATGGAACATTGTGATGACAGGAATTCTGGAGCATTGTGCTGAAAAGGGCATTGGAGCATTGTGATGACATGGTTATGGAACAATGTGATGAGAAGAATTCCGGAGCATTGTGATGACAAGTGCCATGGAGCATTGTGATGACACGGCCATGGAGCATTGTGATGACACAGTCATGGAACATTGTGATGACAAGAATTCTGGAGCATTGTGCAGACAAGGGCCATGGAGCATTGTGATGACACGGTCATGGAACATTGTGATGAGAAAAATTCTGGAGCATTGTGCTGACAAGGGCCATGGAGCATTGTGATGACACGGTCATGGAACATTGTGATGACAGGAATTCTGGAGCATTGTGCTGAAAAGGGCATTGGAGCATTGTGATGACATGGTTATGGAACAATGTGATGAGAAGAATTCCGGAGCATTGTGATGACAAGTGCCATGGAGCATTGTGATGACACGGTCATGGAACATTGTGATGAGAGGAATTCTGGAGCATTGTGCTGAAAAGGGCCATGGAGCATTGTGATGACACGGTCATGGAACATTGTGATGACAAGAATTCGGGAGCATTGTGTTGACAATGGACATGGAACATTGTGATGACATGGTCATGGAACATTGTGATGAGAAGAATTCTGGAGCATTCTCATGACAAGGGCCATGGAGCATTGTGATGACACGGTCATGGAATATTGTGATGACAAGAATTCTGGAGCATTGTGCTGACAAGGGCCATGGAGCATTGTGATGACACGGTCATGGAACATTGTGATGACAAGAATTCTGGAGCATTGTGCTGACAAGGGCCATGGAGCATTGTGATGACACGATCATGGAACATTGTAATGACAAGATTTTGGAGCATTGTGCTGACAAGGGCCATGGAGCATTGTGAAGACACGGTCATGGAACATTGTGATGACAAGAATTCTGGAGCATTGTGCTGACAAGGGCCATGGAGCATTGTGATGAAAGGGCCATGGAACATTGTGATGACAAGAATTCGGGAGCATTGTGTTGACAATGGACATGGAACTTTGTGATGACATGGTCATGGAACATTGTGATGAGAAGAATTCTGGAGCATTCTCATGACAAGGGCCATGGAGCATTGTGATGACACGGTCATGGAATATTGTCATGACAAGAATTCTGGAGCATTGTGATGACAATGGCCATGGAGCATTGTGATGACACGGTATTGAACATTGTGATGACAAGAATTCTGGAGCATTGTGCAGACAAGGGTCATGGAGCATTGTGATGACACGGTCATGGAACATTGTGATGAGAAGAATTCTGGAGCATTGTGCGGACAAGGGCCATGGAGCATTGTGATGATACGGTCATGGAAAATTGTGATGACAAGAATTCTGGAGCATTGTGATGACAAGGGTCATGGAGCATTGTGATGACATGGTCAAGGAACATTGCGATGACAAGATTTCTGGAGCATTGTGATGAAAGGGCATGGAGCATTGTGATTAAAGGTGACAAGGAACATTATGATGATATGGGCAGGGAACTCTGTGATGACAGTGGTCATGGAGTATTGTGACAAAAATTGTCATGGAACATTGTGCTGACAAGGGCCATGGAGCATTGTGATGACACGGTCATGGAAGATTGTGATGACAAGAATTGTGGAGCATTATGATGACAAGCGCCATGGAGCATTGTGATGACATGGTCATGGAACATTGTGATGACAGGAATTCTGGAGCATTGTGCTGAAAAGGGCCATGGAGCATTGTGATGACACGGTCATGGAACAATATGATGAGAAGAATTCCGGAGCATTGTGATGACAAGGGCCATGGAGCATTGTCATGACATGGTTATGGAACATTGTGATGAAAAGAATTCTGGAGCATTGTGCTGACAAGGGCCATGGAGCATTGTGATGACATGGTCATGGAGCATTGTGATGAGAAGAATTCTGGAGCATTGTCATGACAAGGGCCATGGATCATTGTGATGACACGGTCATGGAACATTGTGATGACAGGAATTCTGTAGCATTGTGCTGAAAAGGGCCATGGAGCATTGTGATGACACGGTCATGGAACATTGTGATGACAAGAATTCGGGAGCATTGTGTTGACAATGGACATGGAACATTGTGATGACATGGTCATGGAACATTGTGATGAGAAGAATTCTGGAGCATTCTCATGACAAGGGCCATGGAGCATTGTGATGACACGGTCATGGAATATTGTGATGACAAGAATTCTGGAGCATTGTGCTGACAAGGGCCATGGAGAATTGTGATGACACGTTCATGGAACATTGTGATGACAAGAATTCTGGAGCATTGTGCTGACAAGGGCCATGGAGCATTGTGATGACACGGTCATGGAACATTGTAATGACAAGATTCTGGAGCATTGTGCTGACAAGGGCCATGGAGCATTGTGATGACACGGTCATGGAACATTGTGATGACAAGAATTCTGGAGCATTGTGCTGACAAGGGCCATGGAGCATTGTGATGAAAGGGCCATGGAACATTGTGATGACAAGAATTCGGGAGCATTGTGTTGACAATGGACATGGAACTTTGTGATGACATGGTCCTGGAACATTGTGATGAGAAGAATTCTGGAGCATTCTCATGACAAGGGCCATGGAGCATTGTGATGACACGGTCATGGAATATTGTCATGACAAGAATTCTGCAGCATTGTGATGACAATGGCCATGGAGCATTGTGATGACACGGTATGGAACATTGTGATGACAAGAATTCTGGAGCATTGTGCAGACAAGGGTCATGGAGCATTGTGATGACACGGTCATGGAACATTGTGATGAGAAGAATTCTGGAGCATTGTGCGGACAAGGGCCATGGAGCATTGTGATGATACGGTCATGGAAAATTGTGATGACAAGAATTCTGGAGCATTGTGATGACAAGGGTCATGGAGCATTGTGATGACATGGTCAAGGAACATTGCGATGACAAGATTTCTGGAGCATTGTGATGAAAGGGCATGGAGCATTGTGATTAAAGGTGACAAGGAACATTATGATGATATGGGCAGGGAACTCTGTGATGACAGTGGTCATGGAGTATTGTGACAAAAATTGTCATGGAACATTGTGCTGACAAGGGCCATGGAGCATTGTGATGACACGGTCATGGAAGATTGTGATGACAAGAATTGTGGAGCATTATGATGACAAGCGCCATGGAGCATTGTGATGACATGGTCATGGAACATTGTGATGACAGGAATTCTGGAGCATTGTGCTGAAAAGGGCCATGGAGCATTGTGATGACACGGTCATGGAACAATATGATGAGAAGAATTCCGGAGCATTGTGATGACAAGGGCCATGGAGCATTGTCATGACATGGTCATGGAACATTGTGATGAAAAGAATTCTGGAGCATTGTGCTGACAAGGGCCATGGAGCATTGTGATGACATGGTCATGGAGCATTGTGATGAGAAGAATTCTGGAGCATTGTCATGACAAGGGCCATGGATCATTGTGATGACATGGTCATGGAACATTGTGATGACAGGAATTCTGTAGCATTGTGCTGAAAAGGGCCATGGAGCATTGTGATGACACGGTCATGGAACATTGTGATGACAAGAATTCGGGAGCATTGTGTTGACAATGGACATGGAACATTGTGATGACATGGTCATGGAACATTGTGATGAGAAGAATTCTGGAGCATTCTCATGACAAGGGCCATGGAGCATTGTGATGACACGGTCATGGAATATTGTGATGACAAGAATTCTGGAGCATTGTGCTGACAAGGGCCATGGAGAATTGTGATGACACGTTCATGGAACATTGTGATGACAAGAATTCTGGAGCATTGTGCTGACAAGGGCCATGGAGCATTGTGATGACACGGTCATGGAACATTGTAATGACAAGATTCTGGAGCATTGTGCTGACAAGGGCCATGGAGCATTGTGATGACACGGTCATGGAACATTGTGATGACAAGAATTCTGGAGCATTGTGCTGACAAGGGCCATGGAGCATTGTGATGAAAGGGCCATGGAACATTGTGATGACAAGAATTCGGGAGCATTGTGTTGAAAATGGACATGGAACTTTGTGATGACATGGTCCTGGAACATTGTGATGAGAAGAATTCTGGAGCATTCTCATGACAAGGGCCATGGAGCATTGTGATGACACGGTCATGGAATATTGTCATGACAAGAATTCTGCAGCATTGTGATGACAATGGCCATGGAGCATTGTGATGACACGGTATGGAACATTGTGATGACAAGAATTCTGGAGCATTGTGCTGACAAGGGCCATGGAGCATTGTGATGACACGGTCATGGAACATTGTGATGACAGGAATTCTGGAGCATTGTGCTGAAAAGGGCCATGGAGCATTGTGATGACACGGTCATGGAAAAATGTGATGAGAAGAATTCCGGAGCATTGTGATGACAAGGGCCATGGAGCATTGTGATGACACGGTCATGGAACATTGTGATGACAAGAATTCTGGAGCATTGTGCAGACAAGGGCCATGGAGCATTGTGATGACACAGTCATGGAACATTGTGATGAGAAGAATTCTGGAGCATTGTGATGACAAGGGTCATGGAGCATTGTGATGACAAGGGTCATGGAGCATTGTGATGACATGGTCAAGGAACATTGCGATGACAAGATTTCTGGAGCATTGTGATGAAAGGGCATGGAGCATTGTGATTAAAGGTGACAAGGAACATTATGATGATATGGGCAGGGAACTCTGTGATGACAGTGGTCATGGAGTATTGTGACAAAAATTGTCATGGAACATTGTGCTGACAAGGGCCATGGAGCATTGTGATGACACGGTCATGGAAGATTGTGATGACAAGAATTGTGGAGCATTATGATGACAAGCGCCATGGAGCATTGTGATGACATGGTCATGGAACATTGTGATGACAGGAATTCTGGAGCATTGTGCTGAAAAGGGCCATGGAGCATTGTGATGACACGGTCATGGAACAATATGATGAGAAGAATTCCGGAGCATTGTGATGACAAGGGCCATGGAGCATTGTCATGACATGGTCATGGAACATTGTGATGAAAAGAATTCTGGAGCATTGTGCTGACAAGGGCCATGGAGCATTGTGATGACATGGTCATGGAGCATTGTGATGAGAAGAATTCTGGAGCATTGTGCTGACAAGGGCCATGGAGCATTGTGATGACATGGTCATGGAGCATTGTGATGAGAAGAATTCTGGAGCATTGTCATGACAAGGGCCATGGATCATTGTGATGACATGGTCATGGAACATTGTGATGACAGGAATTCTGTAGCATTGTGCTGAAAAGGGCCATGGAGCATTGTGATGACACGGTCATGGAACATTGTGATGACAAGAATTCGGGAGCATTGTGTTGACAATGGACATGGAACATTGTGATGACATGGTCATGGAACATTGTGATGAGAAGAATTCTGGAGCATTCTCATGACAAGGGCCATGGAGCATTGTGATGACACGGTCATGGAATATTGTGATGACAAGAATTCTGGAGCATTGTGCTGACAAGGGCCATGGAGAATTGTGATGACACGTTCATGGAACATTGTGATGACAAGAATTCTGGAGCATTGTGCTGACAAGGGCCATGGAGCATTGTGATGACACGGTCATGGAACATTGTAATGACAAGATTCTGGAGCATTGTGCTGACAAGGGCCATGGAGCATTGTGATGACACGGTCATGGAACATTGTGATGACAAGAATTCTGGAGCATTGTGCTGACAAGGGCCATGGAGCATTGTGATGAAAGGGCCATGGAACATTGTGATGACAAGAATTCGGGAGCATTGTGTTGAAAATGGACATGGAACTTTGTGATGACATGGTCCTGGAACATTGTGATGAGAAGAATTCTGGAGCATTCTCATGACAAGGGCCATGGAGCATTGTGATGACACGGTCATGGAATATTGTCATGACAAGAATTCTGCAGCATTGTGATGACAATGGCCATGGAGCATTGTGATGACACGGTATGGAACATTGTGATGACAAGAATTCTGGAGCATTGTGCTGACAAGGGCCATGGAGCATTGTGATGACACGGTCATGGAACATTGTGATGACAGGAATTCTGGAGCATTGTGCTGAAAAGGGCCATGGAGCATTGTGATGACACGGTCATGGAAAAATGTGATGAGAAGAATTCCGGAGCATTGTGATGACAAGGGCCATGGAGCATTGTGATGACACGGTCATGGAACATTGTGATGACAAGAATTCTGGAGCATTGTGCAGACAAGGGCCATGGAGCATTGTGATGACACAGTCATGGAACATTGTGATGAGAAGAATTCTGGAGCATTGTGATGACAAGGGTCATGGAGCATTGTGATGACAAGGGTCATGGAGCATTGTGATGACATGGTCAAGGAACATTGCGATGACAAGATTTCTGGAGCATTGTGATGAAAGGGCATGGAGCATTGTGATTAAAGGTGACAAGGAACATTATGATGATATGGGCAGGGAACTCTGTGATGACAGTGGTCATGGAGTATTGTGACAAAAATTGTCATGGAACATTGTGCTGACAAGGGCCATGGAGCATTGTGATGACACGGTCATGGAAGATTGTGATGACAAGAATTGTGGAGCATTATGATGACAAGCGCCATGGAGCATTGTGATGACATGGTCATGGAACATTGTGATGACAGGAATTCTGGAGCATTGTGCTGAAAAGGGCCATGGAGCATTGTGATGACACGGTCATGGAACAATATGATGAGAAGAATTCCGGAGCATTGTGATGACAAGGGCCATGGAGCATTGTCATGACATGGTCATGGAACATTGTGATGAAAAGAATTCTGGAGCATTGTGCTGACAAGGGCCATGGAGCATTGTGATGACATGGTCATGGAGCATTGTGATGAGAAGAATTCTGGAGCATTGTCATGACAAGGGCCATGGATCATTGTGATGACACGGTCATGGAACATTGTGATGACAGGAATTCTGTAGCATTGTGCTGAAAAGGGCCATGGAGCATTGTGATGACACGGTCATGGAACATTGTGATGACAAGAATTCGGGAGCATTGTGTTGACAATGGACATGGAACATTGTGATGACATGGTCATGGAACATTGTGATGAGAAGAATTCTGGAGCATTCTCATGACAAGGGCCATGGAGCATTGTGATGACACGGTCATGGAATATTGTGATGACAAGAATTCTGGAGCATTGTGCTGACAAGGGCCATGGAGAATTGTGATGACACGTTCATGGAACATTGTGATGACAAGAATTCTGGAGCATTGTGCTGACAAGGGCCATGGAGCATTGTGATGACACGGTCATGGAACATTGTAATGACAAGATTCTGGAGCATTGTGCTGACAAGGGCCATGGAGCATTGTGATGACACGGTCATGGAACATTGTGATGACAAGAATTCTGGAGCATTGTGCTGACAAGGGCCATGGAGCATTGTGATGAAAGGGCCATGGAACATTGTGATGACAAGAATTCGGGAGCATTGTGTTGAAAATGGACATGGAACTTTGTGATGACATGGTCCTGGAACATTGTGATGAGAAGAATTCTGGAGCATTCTCATGACAAGGGCCATGGAGCATTGTGATGACACGGTCATGGAATATTGTCATGACAAGAATTCTGCAGCATTGTGCTGACAAGGGCCATGGAGCATTGTGATGACACGGTCATGGAACATTGTGATGACAGGAATTCTGGAGCATTGTGCTGAAAAGGGCCATGGAGCATTGTGATGACACGGTCATGGAAAAATGTGATGAGAAGAATTCCGGAGCATTGTGATGACAAGGGCCATGGAGCATTGTGATGACACGGTCATGGAACATTGTGATGACAAGAATTCTGGAGCATTGTGCAGACAAGGGCCATGGAGCATTGTGATGACACAGTCATGGAACATTGTGATGAGAAGAATTCTGGAGCATTGTGCTGACAAGGGCCATGGAGCATTGTGATGACACGGTCATGGAACATTGTGATGAGAGGAATTCTGGAGCATTGTGCTGAAAAGGGCCATGGAGCATTGTGATGACACGGTCATGGAACATTGTGATGACAAGAATTCTGGAGCATTGTGCAGACAAGGGCCATGGAGCATTGTGATGACACGGTCATGAAACATTGTGATGAGAAAAATTCTGGAGCATTGTGCTGACAAGGGCCATGGAGCATTGTGATGACACGGTCATGGAACATTGTGATGACAGGAATTCTGGAGCATTGTGCTGAAAAGGGCATTGGAGCATTGTGATGACATGGTTATGGAACAATGTGATGAGAAGAATTCCGGAGCATTGTGATGACAAGTGCCATGGAGCATTGTGATGACACGGTCATGGAACATTGTGATGAGAGGAATTCTGGAGCATTGTGCTGAAAAGGGCCATGGAGCATTGTGATGACACGGTCATGGAAAAATGTGATGAGAAGAATTCCGGAGCATTGTGATGACAAGGGCCATGGAGCATTGTGATGACACGGTCATGGAACATTGTGATGACAAGAATTCTGGAGCATTGTGCAGACAAGGGCCATGGAGCATTGTGATGACACAGTCATGGAACATTGTGATGAGAAGAATTCTGGAGCATTGTGCTGACAAGGGCCATGGAGCATTGTGATGACACGGTCATGGAACATTGTGATGAGAGGAATTCTGGAGCATTGTGCTGAAAAGGGCCATGGAGCATTGTGATGACACGGTCATGGAACATTGTGATGACAAGAATTCTGGAGCATTGTGCAGACAAGGGCCATGGAGCATTGTGATGACACGGTCATGGAACATTGTGATGAGAAAAATTCTGGAGCATTGTGCTGACAAGGGCCATGGAGCATTGTGATGACACGGTCATGGAACATTGTGATGACAGGAATTCTGGAGCATTGTGCTGAAAAGGGCATTGGAGCATTGTGATGACATGGTTATGGAACAATGTGATGAGAAGAATTCCGGAGCATTGTGATGACAAGTGCCATGGAGCATTGTGATGACACGGCCATGGAGCATTGTGATGACACAGTCATGGAACATTGTGATGACAAGAATTCTGGAGCATTGTGCAGACAAGGGCCATGGAGCATTGTGATGACACGGTCATGGAACATTGTGATGAGAAAAATTCTGGAGCATTGTGCTGACAAGGGCCATGGAGCATTGTGATGACACGGTCATGGAACATTGTGATGACAAGAATTCGGGAGCATTGTGTTGACAATGGACATGGAACATTGTGATGACATGGTCATGGAACATTGTGATGAGAAGAATTCTGGAGCATTCTCATGACAAGGGCCATGGAGCATTGTGATGACACGGTCATGGAATATTGTGATGACAAGAATTCTGGAGCATTGTGCTGACAAGGGCCATGGAGCATTGTGATGACACGGTCATGGAACATTGTGATGACAAGAATTCTGGAGCATTGTGCTGACAAGGGCCATGGAGCATTGTGATGACACGATCATGGAACATTGTAATGACAAGATTTTGGAGCATTGTGCTGACAAGGGCCATGGAGCATTTTGAAGACACGGTCATGGAACATTGTGATGACAAGAATTCTGGAGCATTGTGCTGACAAGGGCCATGGAGCATTGTGATGAAAGGGCCATGGAACATTGTGATGACAAGAATTCGGGAGCATTGTGTTGACAATGGACATGGAACTTTGTGATGACATGGTCATGGAACATTGTGATGAGAAGAATTCTGGAGCATTCTCATGACAAGGGCCATGGAGCATTGTGATGACACGGTCATGGAATATTGTCATGACAAGAATTCTGGAGCATTGTGATGACAATGGCCATGGAGCATTGTGATGACACGGTATTGAACATTGTGATGACAAGAATTCTGGAGCATTGTGCAGACAAGGGTCATGGAGCATTGTGATGACACGGTCATGGACCATTGTGATGACAGGAATTCTGGAGCATTGTGCTGAAAAGGGCCATGGAGCATTGTGATGACACGGTCATGGAACATTGTGATGACAAGGGCCATGGAGCATTGTGATGACACGGTCATGGAACATTGTGATGAGAAGAATTCTGGAGCATTGTGCAGACAAGGGCCATGGAGCATTGTGATGACACGGTCATGGAACATTGTGATGAGAAAAATTCTGGAGCATTGTGCTGACAAGGGCCATGGAGCATTGTGATGACACGGTCATGGAACATTGTGATGACAGGAATTCTGGAGCATTGTGCTGAAAAGGGCATTGGAGCATTGTGATGACATGGTTATGGAACAATGTGATGAGAAGAATTCCGGAGCATTGTGATGACAAGTGCCATGGAGCATTGTGATGACACGGTCATGGAACATTGTGATGAGAAGAATTCTGGAGCATTGTGCTGACAAGGGCCATGGAACATTGTGATGACACGGCCATGGAACATTGTGATGACAAGAATTCTGGAGCATTGTGATGACAATGGCCATGGAGCATTGTGATGACACGGTATGGAACATTGTGATGACAAGAATTCTGGAGCATTGTGATGACAAGGGACATGGAGCATTGTGATGACACGGTCATGGAACATTGTGATGACAAGAATTCTGGAGCATTGTGCGGACAAGGGCCATGGAGCATTGTGATGACACGGTCATGGAACATTGTGATGAGAAGAATTCTGGAGCATTGTGCTGACAAGGGCCATGGAGCATTTTGATGACACGGTCATGGAACATTGTGATGACAAGAATTCTGAAGCATTGTGATGACAAGGGCCATGGAGCATTGTGATGACACGGTCATGGAACATTGTGATGAGAAGAATTCTGGAGCATTGTGCTGACAAGGGCCATGGAGCATTGTGATGACACGGCCATGGAACATTGTGATGACAAGGGCCATGGAGCATTGTGATGACACGGTCATGGAACATTGTGATGAGAAGAATTCTGGAGCATTGTGCTGACAAGGGCCATGGAGCATTGTGATGACACAGTCATGGAACATTGTGATGAGAAGAATTCTGGAGCATTGTGCTGACAAGGGCCATTGAGCATTGTGATGACACGGCCATGGAACATTGTGATGACAAGGGCCATGGAGCATTGTGATGACACAGTCATGGAACATTGTGATGACAAGAATTCTGGAGCATTGTGCAGACAAGGGCCATGGAGCATTGTGATGACACGGTCATGGAACATTGTGATGAGAAAAATTCTGGAGCATTGTGCTGACAAGGGCCATGGAGCATTGTGATGACACGGTCATGGAACATTGTGATGACAGGAATTCTGGAGCATTGTGCTGAAAAGGGCATTGGAGCATTGTGATGACATGGTTATGGAACAATGTGATGAGAAGAATTCCGGAGCATTGTGATGACAAGTGCCATGGAGCATTGTGATGACACGGTCATGGATCATTGTGATGAGAAGAATTCTGGAGCATTGTGCTGACAAGGGCCATGGAACATTGTGATGACACGGCCATGGAACATTGTGATGACAAGAATTCTGGAGCATTGTGATGACAATGGCCATGGAGCATTGTGATGACACGGTATGGAACATTGTGATGACAAGAATTCTGGAGCATTGTGATGACAAGGGACATGGAGCATTGTGATGACACGGTCATGGAACATTGTGATGACAAGAATTCTGGAGCATTGTGCGGACAAGGGCCATGGAGCATTGTGATGACACGGTCATGGAACATTGTGATGAGAAGAATTCTGGAGCATTGTGCTGACAAGGGCCATGGAGCATTTTGATGATACGGTCATGGAACATTGTGATGAGAGGAATTCTGGAGCATTGTGCTGAAAAGGGCCATGGAGCATTGTGATGACACGGTCATGGAACATTGTGATGACAAGAATTCGGGAGCATTGTGTTGACAATGGACATGGAACATTGTGATGACATGGTCATGGAACATTGTGATGAGAAGAATTCTGGAGCATTCTCATGACAAGCGCCATGGAGCATTGTGATGACACGGTCATGGAATATTGTGATGACAAGAATTCTGGAGCATTGTGCTGACAAGGGCCATGGAGCATTGTGATGACACGGTCATGGAACATTGTGATGACAAGAATTCTGGAGCATTGTGCTGACAAGAGCCATGGAGCATTGTGATGACACGATCATGGAACATTGTAATGACAAGATTCTGGAGCATTGTGCTGACAAGGGCCATGGAGCATTGTGATGAAACGGTCATGGAACATTGTGATGACAAGTATTCTGGAGCATTGTGCTGACAAGGGCCATGGAGCATTGTGATGAAAGGGCCATGGAACATTGTGATGACAAGAATTCGGGAGCATTGTGTTGACAATGGACATGGAACATTGTGATGACATGGTCATGGAACATTGTGATGAGAAGAATTCTGGAGCATTCTCATGACAAGGGCCATGGAGCATTGTGATGACACGGTCATGGAATATTGTCATGACAGGAATTCTGGAGCATTGTGATGACAATGGCCATGGAGCATTGTGATGACACGGTATGGAACATTGTGATGACAAGAATTCTGGAGCATTGTGCAGACAAGGGCCATGGAGCATTGTGATGACACGGTCATGGACCATTGTGATGACAGGAATTCTGGAGCATTGTGCTGAAAAGGGCCATGGAGCATTGTGATGACACGGTCATGGAAAAATGTGATGAGAAGAATTCCGGAGCATTGTGATGACAAGGGCCATGGAGCATTGTGATGACACGGTCATGGAACATTGTGATGAGAAGAATTCTGGAGCATTGTGCTGACAAGGGCCATGGAGCATTGTGATGACACGGCCATGGAACATTGTGATGACAAGGGCCATGGAGCATTGTGATGACACGGTCATGGAACATTGTGATGAGAAGAATTCTGGAGCATTGTGCTGACAAGGGCCATGGAACATTGTGATGACACGGCCATGGAACATTGTGATGACAAGAATTCTGGAGCATTGTGATGACAATGGCCATGGAGCATTGTGATGACACGGTATGGAACATTGTGATGACAAGAATTTTGGAGCATTGTGATGACAAGGGCCATGGAGCATTGTGATGACACGGTCATGGAACATTGTGATGACAGGAATTCTGGAGCATTGTGCTGAAAAGGGGCATGGAGCATTGTGATGACACGGTCATGGAACAATGTTATGAGAAGAATTCCGGAGCATTGTGATGACAAGGGCCATGGAGCATTGTGATGACACGGTCATGGAACATTGTGATGAGAAGAATTCTGCAGCATTGTGCTGACAAGGGCCATGGAGCATTGTGATGACACGTCCATGGAACATTGTGATGACAAGAATTCTGGAGCATTGTGCTGACAAGGGCCATGGAGCATTGTGATGAAAGGGCCATGGAACATTGTGATGACAAGAATTCGGGAGCATTGTGTTGACAATGGACATGGAACATTTTGATGACATGGTCATGGAACATTGTGATGAGAAGAATACTGGAGCATTCTCATGACAAGGGCCATGGAGCATTGTGATGACACGGTCATGGAATATTGTGATGACAAGAATTCTGGAGCATTGTGCTGACAAGGGCCATGGAGCATTGTGATGACACGGTCATGGAACATTGTGATGACAAGAATTCTGGAGCATTGTGTTGACAAGGGCCATGGAGCATTGTGATGACACGGTCATGGAACATTGTGATGAAAAGAATTCTGGAGCATTGTGCTGACAAGGGCCATGGAGCATTCTGATGACACGGTCATGGAACATTGTAATGACAAGATTCTGGAGCATTGTGCTGACAAGGGCCATGGAGCATTGTGATGACACTGTCATGGAACATTGTGATGACAAGAATTCTGGAGCATTCTGATGACAAAGGCGATGGAGCATTGTGATGACATGGTCATGGAACATTGTGATGACAGGAATTCTGGAGCATTGTGCTGAAAAGGGCATTGGAGCATTGTGATGACATGGTTATGGAACAGTGTGATGAGAAGAATTCCGGAGCATTGTGATGACAAGTGCCATGGAGCATTGTGATGACACGGTCATGGAACATTGTGATGAGAAGAATTCTGGAGCATTGTGCTGACAAGGGCCATGGAGCATTGTGATGATACGGTCATGGAACATTCTGATGACAAGAATTCTGGAGCATTGTGATGACAATGGCCATGGAGCATTGTGATGACACGGTAAGGAACATTGTGATGACAAGAATTCTGGAGCATTGTGATGACAAGGGCCATGGAGCATTGTGATGACACGGTCATGGAACATTGTGATGACAAGAATTCTGAAGCATTGTGATGACAAGGGCCATGGAGCATTGTGATGACACGGTCATGGAACATTGTGATGAGAAGAATTCTGGAGCATTGTGCAGACAAGGGCCATGGAGCATTGTGATGACACGGTCATGGAACATTGTGATGAGAAAAATTCTGGAGCATTGTGCTGACAAGGGCCATGGAGCATTGTGATGACACGGTAATGGAACATTGTGATGACAGGAATTCTGGAGCATTGTGCTGAAAAGGGCCATGGAGCATTGTGATGACACGGTCATGGAACAATATGATGAGAAGAATTCCGGAGCATTGTGATGACAAGGGCCATGGAGATTTGTCATGACATGGTCATGGAACATTGTGATGAAAAGAATTCTGGAGCATTGTGCTGACAAGGGCCATGAGCATTGTGATGACACGGCCATGGAACATTTTGATGACAAGAATTCTGGAGCATTGTGATGACAATGGCCATGGAGCATTGTGATGACACGGTCATGGAACATTGTGATGACAAGAATTCTGGAGCATTGTGATGACAAGGGCCATGGAGCATTGTGATGACACGGTCATGGAACATTGTGATGAAAAGAATTCTGGAGCATTGTGCTGACAAGGGCCATGGAGCATTGTGATGAAAGGGCCATGGAACATTGTGATGAAAAGAATTCGGGAGCATTGTGTTGACAATGGACATGGAACATTGTGATGACATGGTCATGGAACATTGTGATGAGAAGAATTCTGGAGCATTCTCATGACAAGGGCCATGGAGCATTGTTATGACACGGTCATGGAATATTGTGATGACAAGAATTCTGGAGCATTGTGCTGACAAGGGCCATGGAGCATTGTGATGACACGGTCATGGAACATTGTGATGAGAAGAATTCTGGAGCATTGTGCTGACAAGGGCCATGGAGCATTGTGATGACACGGTCATGGAACATTGTGATGACAAGAATTCTGGAGCATTGTGATGACAATGGCCATGGAGCATTGTGATGACACGGTAAGGAACATTGTGATGACAAGAATTCTGGAGCATTGTGATGACAAGGGCCATGGAGCATTGTGATGACACGGTCATGGAACATTGTGATGACAAGAATTCTGAAGCATTGTGATGACAAGGGCCATGGAGCATTGTGATGACACGGTCATGGAACATTGTGATGAGAAGAATTCTGGAGCATTGTGCAGACAAGGGCCATGGAGCATTGTGATGACACGGCCATGGAACATTTTGATGACAAGAATTCTGGAGCATTGTGATGACAATGGCCATGGAGCATTGTGATGACACGGTCATGGAACATTGTGATGAGAAGAATTCTGGATCATTGTCATGACAAGAGCCATGGAGCATTGTGATGACACGGTCATGGAACATTGTGATGACAAGAATTCTGGAGCATTGTGATGACAAGGGCCATGGAGCATTGTGATGACACGGTCATGGAACATTGTGATGAAAAGAATTCTGGAGCATTGTGCTGACAAGGGCCATGGAGCATTGTGATGAAAGGGCCATGGAACATTGTGATGAAAAGAATTCGGGATCATTGTGTTGACAATGGACATGGAACATTGTGATGACATGGTCATGGAACATTGTGATGAGAAGAATTCTGGAGCATTCTCATGACAAGGGCCATGGAGCATTGTTATGACACGGTCATGGAATATTGTGATGACAAGAATTCTGGAGCATTGTGCTGACAAGGGCCATGGAGCATTGTGATGACACGGTCATGGAACATTGTGATGAGAAGAATTCTGGAGCATTGTGCTGACAAGGGCCATGGAGCATTGTGATGACCCGGTCATGGAACATTGTGATGACAAGAATTCTGGAGCATTGTGATGACAATGGCCATGGAGCATTGTGATGACACGGTAAGGAACATTGTGATGACAAGAATTCTGGAGCATTGTGATGACAAGGGCCATGGAGCATTGTGATGACACGGTCATGGAACATTGTGGTGACAAGAATTCTGAAGCATTGTGATGACAAGGGCCATGGAGCATTGTGATGACACGGTCATGGAACATTGTGATGAGAAGAATTCTGGAGCATTGTGCAGACAAGGGCCATGGAGCATTGTGATGACACGGTCATGGAACATTGTGATGAGAAAAATTCTGGAGCATTGTGCTGACAAGGGCCATGGAGCATTGTGATGACACGGTCATGGAACATTGTGATGACAGGAATTCTGGAGCATTGTGCTGAAAAGGGCAGTGGAGCATTGTGATGACATGGTTATTGAACAATGTGATGAGAAGAATTCCGGAGCATTGTGATGACAAGTGAATTGGAGCATTGTGATGACACGGTCATGGAACATTGTGATGAGAAGAATTCTGGAGCATTGTGCTGACAAGGGCCATGGAACATTGTGATGACACGGCCATGGAACATTGTGATGACAAGAATTCTGGAGCATTGTGCTGACAAGGGCCATGGAGCATTGTGATGATACGGTCATGGAACATTGTGATGACAAGAATTCTGGAGCATTGTGATGACAATGGCCATGGAGCATTGTGATGACACGGTAAGGAACATTGTGATGACAGGAATTCTGGAGCATTGTGCTGACAAGGGCCATGGAGCATTGTGATGACACGGCCATGGAACATTTTGATGACAAGAATTCTGGAGCATTGTGATGACAATGGCCATGGAGCATTGTGATGACACGGTCATGGAATATTGTGATGAGAAGAATTCTGGATCATTGTCATGACAAGAGCCATGGAGCATTGTGATGACACGGTCATGGAACATTGTGATGACAAGAATTCTGGAGCATTGTGATGACAAGTGCCATGGAGCATTGTGATGACACTGTCATGGAACATTGTGATGACAAGAATTCTGGAGCATTGTGCTGACAAGGGCCATGGAGCATTGTGATGAAAGGGCCATGGAACATTGTGATGACAAGAATTCGGGAGCATTGTGATGACATGGTCATGGAACATTGTGATGAGAAGAATTCTGGAGTATTCTCATGACAAGGGCCATGGAGCATTGTGATGACACGGTCATGGAATATTGTGATGACAAGAATTCTGGAGCATTGTGCTGACAAGGGCCATGGAGCATTGTGATGACACGGTCATGGAACATTGTGATGAGAAGAATTCTGGAGAATTGTGCTGACAAGGGCCATGGAGCATTGTGATGATACGGTCATGGAACATTGTGATGACAAGAATTCTGGAGCATTGTGATGACAATGGCCATGGAGCATTGTGATGACACGGTAAGGAACATTGTGATGACAAGAATTCTGGAGCATTGTGATGACAAGGGCCATGGAGCATTGTGATGACACGGTCATGGAACATTGTGATGAGAAGAATTCTGGAGCATTGTGCAGACAAGGGCCATGGAGCATTGTGATGACACGGTCATGGAACATTGTGATGAGAAAAATTCTGGAGCATTGTGCTGACAAGGGCCATGGAGCATTGTGATGACACGGTCATGGAACATTGTGATGACAGGAATTCTGGAGCATTGTGCTGAAAAGGGCATTGGAGCATTGTGATGACATGGTTATGGAACAATGTGATGAGAAGAATTCCGGAGCATTGTGATGACAAGTGCCATGGAGCATTGTGATGACACGGTCATGGATCATTGTGATGAGAAGAATTCTGGAGCATTGTGCTGACAAGGGCCATGGAACATTGTGATGACACGGCCATGGAACATTGTGATGACAAGAATTCTGGAGCATTGTGATGACAATGGCCATGGAGCATTGTGATGACACGGTATGGAACATTGTGATGACAAGAATTCTGGAGCATTGTGATGACAAGGGCCATGGAGCATTGTGATGACACGGTCATGGAACATTGTGATGACAAGAATTCTGGAGCATTGTGCGGACAAGGGCCATGGAGCATTGTGATGACACGGTCATGGAACATTGTGATGAGAAGAATTCTGGAGCATTGTGCTGACAAGGGCCATGGAGCATTGTGATGATACGGTCATGGAACATTGTGATGACAAGAATTCTGGAGCATTGTGTTGACAATGGACATGGAACATTGTGATGACATGGTCATGGAACATTGTGATGAGAAGAATTCTGGAGCATTCTCATGACAAGGGCCATGGAGCATTGTGATGACAAGAATTCGGGAGCATTGTGATGACATGGTCATGGAACATTGTGATGAGAAGAATTCTGGAGTATTCTCATGACAAGGGCCATGGAGCATTGTGATGACACGGTCATGGAATATTGTGATGACAAGAATTCTGGAGCATTGTGCTGACAAGGGCCATGGAGCATTGTGATGACACGGTCATGGAACATTGTGATGAGAAGAATTCTGGAGAATTGTGCTGACAAGGGCCATGGAGCATTGTGATGACACGGTCATGGAACATTGTGATGACAAGAATTCTGGAGCATTGTGCGGACAAGGGCCATGGAGCATTGTGATGACACGGTCATGGAACATTGTGATGAGAAGAATTCTGGAGCATTGTGCTGACAAGGGCCATGGAGCATTGTGATGATACGGTCATGGAACATTGTGATGACAAGAATTCTGGAGCATTGTGATGACAAGGGCCATGGAGCATTGTGATGACACGGTCATGGAACATTGTGATGACAAGAATTCTGAAGCATTGTGATGACAAGGGCCATGGAGCATTGTGATGACACGGTATGGATCATTGTGATGACAAGAATTCTGGAGCATTGTCCTGACAAGGGCCATGGATCATTGTGATGACACGGTCATGGAACATTGTGATGAGAGGAATTCTGGAGCATTGTGCTGAAAAGGGCCATGGAGCATTGTGATGACACGGTCATGGAACATTGTGATGACAAGAATTCGGGAGCATTGTGTTGACAATGGACATGGAACAATGTGATGACATGGTCATGGAACATTGTGATGAGAAGAATTCTGGAGCATTCTCATGACAAGGGCCATGGAGCATTGTGATGACACGGTCATGGAATATTGTGATGACAAGAATTCTGGAGCATTGTGCTGACAAGGGCCATGGAGCATTGTGATGACACGGTCATGGAACATTGTGATGACAAGAATTCTGGAGCATTGTGCTGACAAGGGCCATGGAGCATTGTGATGACACGGTCATGGAACATTGTAATGACAAGATTCTGGAGCATTGTGCTGACAAGGGCCATGGAGCATTGTGATGACACGGTCATGGAACATTGTGATGACAAGAATTCTGGAGCATTGTGCTGACAACGGCCATGGAGCATTGTGATGAAAGGGCCATGGAACATTGTGATGACAAGAATTCGGGAGCATTGTGTTGACAATGGACATGGAACTTTGTGATGACATGGTCATGGAACATTGTGATGAGAAGAATTCTGGAGCATTCTCATGACAAGGGCCATGGAGCATTGTGATGACACGGTCATGGAATATTGTCATGACAAGAATTCTGGAGCATTGTGATGACAATGGCCATGGAGCATTGTGATGACACGGTATGGAACATTGTGATGACAAGAATTCTGGAGCATTGTGCAGACAAGGGCCATGGAGCATTGTGATGACACGGTCATGGACCATTGTGATGACAGGAATTCTGGAGCATTGTGCTGAAAAGGGCCATGGAGCATTGTGATGACACGGTCATGGAAAAATGTGATGAGAAGAATTCCGGAGCATTGTGATGACAAGGGCCATGGAGCATTGTGATGACACGGTCATGGAACATTGTGATGAGAAGAATTCTGGAGCATTGTGCTGACAAGGGCCATGGAGCATTGTGATGACACGGCCATGGAACATTGTGATGACAAGGGCCATGGAGCATTGTGATGATACGGTCATGGAACATTGTGATGACAAGAATTCTGGAGCATTCTGATGACAAGGGCCATGGAGCATTGTGAGGACACGGTCATGGAATATTGTGATGACAAGAATTCTGGAGCATTGTGCGGACAAGGGCCATGGAGCATTGTGATGACACAGTCATGGAACATTGTGATGAGAATAATTCTGGAGCATTGTGCTGACAAGGGCCATTGAGCATTGTGATGACACGGCCATGGAACATTGTGATGACAAGGGCCATGGAGCATTGTGATGACACGGTCATGGAATATTGTGATGACAAGAATTCTGGAGCATTGTGATGACAAGGGCCATGGAGCATTGTGATGACACGGTCATGGAACATTGTGATGATAAGAATTCTGGAGCATTGTGCGGACAAGGGCCATGGAGCATTGTGATGACACGGTCATGGAACATTGTGATGAGAAGAATTCTGGAGCATTGTGCTGACAAGGGCCATGGAGCATTGTGATGATACGGTCATGGAACATTGTGATGACAAGAATTCTGGAGCATTGTGATGACAAGGGCCATGGAGCATTGTGATGACACGGTATGGAACATTGTGATGACAAGAATTCTGGAGCATTGTGATGACAAGGGCCATGGAGCATTGTGATGACACGGTCATGGAACATTGTGATGACAGGAATTCTGCAGCATTGTGCTGAAAAGGGCATTGGAGCATTGTGATGACATGGTTACGGAACAATGTGATGAGAAGAATTCCGGAGCATTGTGATGACAAGGGCCATGGAGCATTGTGATGACACGGTCATGGAACATTGTGATGAGAAGAATTCTGGAGCATTGTGCTGACAAGGGCCATGGAACATTGTGATGACACGGCCATGGAACATTGTGATGACAAGAATTCTGGAGCATTGTGATGACAATGGCCATGGAGCATTGTGATGACACGGTATGGAACATTGTGATGACAAGAATTCTGGAGCATTGTGCTGACAAGGGCCATGGAGCATTGTGATGACACGGTCATGGAACATTATAATGACAAGATTCTGGAGCATTGTGCTGACAAGGGCCATGGAGCATTGTGATGACACGGTCATGGAACATTGTGATGACAAGAATTCTGGAGCATTGTGCTGACAACGGCCATGGAGCATTGTGATGAAAGGGCCATGGAACATTGTGATGACAAGAATTCGGGAGCATTGTGTTGACAATGGACATGGAACTTTGTGATGACATGGTCATGGAACATTGTGATGAGAAGAATTCTGGAGCATTCTCATGACAAGGGCCATGGAGCATTGTGATGACACGGTCATGGAATATTGTCATGACAAGAATTCTGGAGCATTGTGATGACAATGGCCATGGAGCATTGTGATGACACGGTATGGAACATTGTGATGACAAGAATTCTGGAGCATTGTGCAGACAAGGGCCATGGAGCATTGTGATGACACGGTCATGGACCATTGTGATGACAGGAATTCTGGAGCATTGTGCTGAAAAGGGCCATGGAGCATTGTGATGACACGGTCATGGATAAATGTGATGAGAAGAATTCCGGAGCATTGTGATGACAAGGGCCATGGAGCATTGTGATGACACGGTCATGGAACATTGTGATGAGAAGAATTCTGGAGCATTGTGCTGACAAGGGCCATGGAGCATTGTGATGACACGGCCATGGAACATTGTGATGACAAGGGCCATGGAGCATTGTGATGATACGGTCATGGAACATTGTGATGACAAGAATTCTGGAGCATTCTGATGACAAGGGCCATGGAGCATTGTGAGGACACGGTCATGGAATATTGTGATGACAAGAATTCTGGAGCATTGTGCGGACAAGGGCCATGGAGCATTGTGATGACACAGTCATGGAACATTGTGATGAGAATAATTCTGGAGCATTGTGCTGACAAGGGCAATTGAGCATTGTGATGACACGGCCATGGAACATTGTGATGACAAGGGCCATGGAGCATTGTGATGACACGGTCATGGAATATTGTGATGACAAGAATTCTGGAGCATTGTGATGACAAGGGCCATGGAGCATTGTGATGACACGGTCATGGAACATTGTGATGATAAGAATTCTGGAGCATTGTGCGGACAAGGGCCATGGAGCATTGTGATGACACAGTCATGGAACATTGTGATGAGAATAATTCTGGAGCATTGTGCTGACAAGGGCCATTGAGCATTGTGATGACACGGCCATGGAACATTGTGATGACAAGGGCCATGGAGCATTGTGATGACACGGTCATGGAATATTGTGATGACAAGAATTCTGGAGCATTGTGATGACAAGGGCCATGGAGCATTGTGATGACACGGTCATGGAACATTGTGATGATAAGAATTCTGGAGCATTGTGCGGACAAGGGCCATGGAGCATTGTGATGACACGGTCATGGAACATTGTGATGAGAAGAATTCTGGAGCATTGTGCTGACAAGGGCCATGGAGCATTGTGATGATACGGTCATGGAACATTGTGATGACAAGAATTCTGGAGCATTGTGATGACAAGGGCCATGGAGCATTGTGATGACACGGTATGGAACATTGTGATGACAAGAATTCTGGAGCATTGTGATGACAAGGGCCATGGAGCATTGTGATGACACGGTCATGGAACATTGTGATGACAGGAATTCTGCAGCATTGTGCTGAAAAGGGTATTGGAGCATTGTGATGACATGGTTATGGAACAATGTGATGAGAAGAATTCCGGAGCATTGTGATGACAAGGGCCATGGAGCATTGTGATGACACGGTCATGGAACATTGTGATGAGAAGAATTCTGGAGCATTGTGCTGACAAGGGCCATGGAACATTGTGATGACACGGCCATGGAACATTGTGATGACAAGAATTCGGGAGCATTGTGTTGACAATGGACATGGAATATTTTGATGACATGGTCATGGAACATTGTGATGAGAAGAATTCTGGAGCATTCTCATGACAAGGGCCATGGAGCATTGTGATGACACGGTCATGGAATATTGTGATGACAAGAATTCTGGAGCATTGTGCTGACAAGGGCCATGGAACATTGTGATGACACGGTCATGGAACATTGTGATGACAAGAATTCTGGAGCATTGTGTTGACAAGGGCCATGGAGCATTGTGATGGCACGGTCGTGGAACATTGTGATGACAAGAATTCTGAAGCATTGTGCTGACAAGGGCCATGGAGCATTCTGATGACATGGTCATGGAACATTGTGGTGACAGGAATTCTGGAGCATTGTGCTGAAAAGGGCATTGGAGCATTGTGATGACATGGTTATGGAACAATGTGATGAGAAGAATTCCGGAGCATTGTGATGACAAGTGCCATGGAGCATTGTGATGACACGGTCATGGAACATTGTGATGAGAAGAATTCTGGAGCATTGTGCTGACAAGGGCCATGGAGCATTGTGATGACACGGTCATGGAACATTGTGATGACAAGAATTCTGGAGCATTGTGCGGACAAGGGCCATGGAGCATTGTGATGACACGGTCATGGAACATTGTGATGAGAAGAATTCTGGAGCATTGTGCTGACAAGGGCCATGGAGCATTGTGATGATACGGTCATGGAACATTGTGATGACAAGAATTCTGGAGCATTGTGATGACAATGGCCATGGAGCATTGTGATGACACGGTAAGGAACATTGTGATGACAAGAATTCTGGAGCATTGTGATGACAAGGGCCATGGAGCATTGTGATGACACGGTCATGGAACATTGTGATGACAAGAATTCTGAAGCATTGTGTTGACAAGGGCCATGGAGCATTGTGATGACACGGTCATGGAACATTGTGATGAGAAGAATTCTGGAGAATTGTGCAGACAAGGGCCATGGAGCATTGTGATGACACGGTCATGGAACATTTTGATGAGAAAAATTCTGGAGCATTGTGCTGACAAGGGCCATGGAGCATTGTGATGACACGGTCATGGAACATTGTGATGACAGGAATTCTGGAGCATTGTGCTGAAAAGGGCCATGGAGCATTGTGATGACACGGTCATGGAACAATATGATGAGAAGAATTCCGGAGCATTGTGATGACAAGGGCCATGGAGAATTGTCATGACATGGTCATGGAACATTGTGATGAGAAGAATTCTGGAGCATTGTGCTGACAAGGGCCATGGAACATTGTGATGACACGGCCATGGAACATTGTGATGACAAAAATTCTGGAGCATTGTGATGACAATGGCCATGGAGCATTGTGATGACACGGTCATGGAACATTGTGATGACAAGAATTCTGGAGCATTGTGATGACAAGGGCCATGGAGCATTGTGATGACACGGTCATGGAACATTGTGATGACAAGAATTCTGGAGCATTGTGCGGACAAGGGCCATGGAGCATTGTGATGACACGGTCATGGAACATTGTGATGAGAAGAATTCTGGAGCATTGTGCAGACAAGGGCCATGGAGCATTGTGATGACACGGTCATGGAACATTGTGATGAGAAAAATTCTGGAGCATTGTGATGACAATGGCCATGGAGCATTGTGATGACACGGTATGGAACATTGTGATGACAAGAATTCTGGAGCATTGTGCAGACAAGGGCCATGGAGCATTGTGATGACACGGTCATGGACCATTGTGATGACAGGAATTCTGGAGCATTGTGCTGAAAAGGGCCATGGAGCATTGTGATGACACGGTCATGGAAAAATGTGATGAGAAGAATTCCGGAGCATTGTGATGACAAGGGCCATGGAGCATTGTGATGACACGGTCATGGAACATTGTGATGAGAAGAATTCTGGAGCATTGTGCTGACAAGGGCCATGGAGCATTGTGATGACACGGCCATGGAACATTGTGATGACAAGGGCCATGGAGCATTGTGATGATACGGTCATGGAACATTGTGATGACAAGAATTCTGGAGCATTCTGATGACAAGGGCCATGGAGCATTGAAGGACACGGTCATGGAATATTGTGATGACAAGAATTCTGGAGCATTGTGCGGACAAGGGCCATGGAGCATTGTGATGACACAGTCATGGAACATTGTGATGAGAATAATTCTGGAGCATTGTGCTGACAAGGGCCATTGAGCATTGTGATGACACGGCCATGGAACATTGTGATGACAAGGGCCATGGAGCATTGTGATGACACGGTCATGGAATATTGTGATGACAAGAATTCTGGAGCATTGTGATGACAAGGGCCATGGAGCATTGTGATGACACGGTCATGGAACATTGTGATGATAAGAATTCTGGAGCATTGTGCGGACAAGGGCCATGGAGCATTGTGATGACACGGTCATGGAACATTGTGATGAGAAGAATTCTGGAGCATTGTGCTGACAAGGGCCATGGAGCATTGTGATGATACGGTCATGGAACATTGTGATGACAAGAATTCTGGAGCATTGTGATGACAAGGGCCATGGAGCATTGTGATGACACGGTATGGAACATTGTGATGACAAGAATTCTGGAGCATTGTGATGACAAGGGCCATGGAGCATTGTGATGACACGGTCATGGAACATTGTGATGACAGGAATTCTGCAGCATTGTGCTGAAAAGGGCATTGGAGCATTGTGATGACATGGTTATGGAAAAATGTGATGAGAAGAATTCCGGAGCATTGTGATGACAAGGGCCATGGAGCATTGTGATGACACGGTCATGGAACATTGTGATGAGAAGAATTCTGGAGCATTGTGCTGACAAGGGCCATGGAACATTGTGATGACACGGCCATGGAACATTGTGATGACAAGAATTCTGGAGCATTGTGATGACAATGGCCATGGAGCATTGTGATGACACGGTATGGAACATTGTGATGACAAGAATTCTGGAGCATTGTGCTGACAAGGGCCATGGAGCATTGTGATGACACGGTCATGGAACATTGTAATGACAAGATTCTGGAGCATTGTGCTGACAAGGGCCATGGAGCATTGTGATGACACGGTCATGGAACATTGTGATGACAAGAATTCTGGAGCATTGTGCTGACAACGGCCATGGAGCATTGTGATGAAAGGGCCATGGAACATTGTGATGACAAGAATTCTGGAGCATTGTGATGACAATGGCCATGGAGCATTGTGATGACACGGTCATGGAACATTGTGATGAGAAGAATTCTGGATCATTGTCATGACAAGGGCCATGGAGCATTGTGATGACACGGTCATGGAACATTGTGATGACAAGAATTCTGGAGCATTGTGATGACAAGGGCCATGGAGCATTGTGATGACACGGTCATGGAACATTGTGATGACAAGAATTCTGGAGCATTGTGCTGACAAGGGCCATGGAGCATTGTGATGAAAGGGCCATGGAACATTGTGATGACAAGAATTCGGGAGCATTGTGTTGACAATGGACATGGAATATTTTGATGACATGGTCATGGAACATTGTGATGAGAAGAATTCTGGAGCATTCTCATGACAAGGGCCATGGAGCATTGTGATGACACGGTCATGGAATATTGTGATGACAAGAATTCTGGAGCATTGTGCTGACAAGGGCCATGGAACATTGTGATGACACGGTCATGGAACATTGTGATGACAAGAATTCTGGAGCATTGTGTTGACAAGGGCCATGGAGCATTGTGATGGCACGGTCGTGGAACATTGTGATGACAAGAATTCTGAAGCATTGTGCTGACAAGGGCCATGGAGCATTCTGATGACATGGTCATGGAACATTGTGGTGACAGGAATTCTGGAGCATTGTGCTGAAAAGGGCATTGGAGCATTGTGATGACATGGTTATGGAACAATGTGATGAGAAGAATTCCGGAGCATTGTGATGACAAGTGCCATGGAGCATTGTGATGACACGGTCATGGAACATTGTGATGAGAAGAATTCTGGAGCATTGTGCTGACAAGGGCCATGGAGCATTGTGATGACACGGTCATGGAACATTGTGATGACAAGAATTCTGGAGCATTGTGCGGACAAGGGCCATGGAGCATTGTGATGACACGGTCATGGAACATTGTGATGAGAAGAATTCTGGAGCATTGTGCTGACAAGGGCCATGGAGCATTGTGATGATACGGTCATGGAACATTGTGATGACAAGAATTCTGGAGCATTGTGATGACAATGGCCATGGAGCATTGTGATGACACGGTAAGGAACATTGTGATGACAAGAATTCTGGAGCATTGTGATGACAAGGGCCATGGAGCATTGTGATGACACGGTCATGGAACATTGTGATGACAAGAATTCTGAAGCATTGTGTTGACAAGGGCCATGGAGCATTGTGATGACACGGTCATGGAACATTGTGATGAGAAGAATTCTGGAGCATTGTGCAGACAAGGGCCATGGAGCATTGTGATGACACGGTCATGGAACATTTTGATGAGAAAAATTCTGGAGCATTGTGCTGACAAGGGCCATGGAGCATTGTGATGACACGGTCATGGAACATTGTGATGACAGGAATTCTGGAGCATTGTGCTGAAAAGGGCCATGGAGCATTGTGATGACACGGTCATGGAACAATATGATGAGAAGAATTCCGGAGCATTGTGATGACAAGGGCCATGGAGAATTGTCATGACATGGTCATGGAACATTGTGATGAGAAGAATTCTGGAGCATTGTGCTGACAAGGGCCATGGAACATTGTGATGACACGGCCATGGAACATTGTGATGACAAAAATTCTGGAGCATTGTGATGACAATGGCCATGGAGCATTGTGATGACACGGTCATGGAACATTGTGATGACAAGTATTCTGGAGCATTGTGATGACAAGGGCCATGGAGCATTGTGATGACACGGTCATGGAACATTGTGATGACAAGAATTCTGGAGCATTGTGCGGACAAGGGCCATGGAGCATTGTGATGACACGGTCATGGAACATTGTGATGAGAAGAATTCTGGAGCATTGTGCAGACAAGGGCCATGGAGCATTGTGATGACACGGTCATGGAACATTGTGATGAGAAAAATTCTGGAGCATTGTGATGACAATGGCCATGGAGCATTGTGATGACACGGTATGGAACATTGTGATGACAAGAATTCTGGAGCATTGTGCAGACAAGGGCCATGGAGCATTGTGATGACACGGTCATGGACCATTGTGATGACAGGAATTCTGGAGCATTGTGCTGAAAAGGGCCATGGAGCATTGTGATGACACGGTCATGGAAAAATGTGATGAGAAGAATTCCGGAGCATTGTGATGACAAGGGCCATGGAGCATTGTGATGACACGGTCATGGAACATTGTGATGAGAAGAATTCTGGAGCATTGTGCTGACAAGGGCCATGGAGCATTGTGATGACACGGCCATGGAACATTGTGATGACAAGGGCCATGGAGCATTGTGATGATACGGTCATGGAACATTGTGATGACAAGAATTCTGGAGCATTCTGATGACAAGGGCCATGGAGCATTGTGAGGACACGGTCATGGAATATTGTGATGACAAGAATTCTGGAGCATTGTGCGGACAAGGGCCATGGAGCATTGTGATGACACAGTCATGGAACATTGTGATGAGAATAATTCTGGAGCATTGTGCTGACAAGGGCCATTGAGCATTGTGATGACACGGCCATGGAACATTGTGATGACAAGGGCCATGGAGCATTGTGATGACACGGTCATGGAATATTGTGATGACAAGAATTCTGGAGCATTGTGATGACAAGGGCCATGGAGCATTGTGATGACACGGTCATGGAACATTGTGATGATAAGAATTCTGGAGCATTGTGCGGACAAGGGCCATGGAGCATTGTGATGACACGGTCATGGAACATTGTGATGAGAAGAATTCTGGAGCATTGTGCTGACAAGGGCCATGGAGCATTGTGATGATACGGTCATGGAACATTGTGATGACAAGAATTCTGGAGCATTGTGCTGACAAGGGCCATGGAGCATTGTGATGACACGGCCATGGAACATTGTGATGACAAGGGCCATGGAGCATTGTGATGATACGGTCATGGAACATTGTGATGACAAGAATTCTGGAGCATTCTGATGACAAGGGCCATGGAGCATTGTGAGGACACGGTCATGGAATATTGTGATGACAAGAATTCTGGAGCATTGTGCGGACAAGGGCCATGGAGCATTGTGATGACACAGTCATGGAACATTGTGATGAGAATAATTCTGGAGCATTGTGCTGACAAGGGCAATTGAGCATTGTGATGACACGGCCATGGAACATTGTGATGACAAGGGCCATGGAGCATTGTGATGACACGGTCATGGAATATTGTGATGACAAGAATTCTGGAGCATTGTGATGACAAGGGCCATGGAGCATTGTGATGACACGGTCATGGAATATTGTGATGACAAGAATTCTGGAGCATTGTGATGACAAGGGCCATGGAGCATTGTGATGACACGGTCATGGAACATTGTGATGATAAGAATTCTGGAGCATTGTGCGGACAAGGGCCATGGAGCATTGTGATGACACGGTCATGGAACATTGTGATGAGAAGAATTCTGGAGCATTGTGCTGACAAGGGCCATGGAGCATTGTGATGATACGGTCATGGAACATTGTGATGACAAGAATTCTGGAGCATTGTGATGACAAGGGCCATGGAGCATTGTGATGACACGGTATGGAACATTGTGATGACAAGAATTCTGGAGCATTGTGATGACAAGGGCCATGGAGCATTGTGATGACACGGTCATGGAACATTGTGATGACAGGAATTCTGCAGCATTGTGCTGAAAAGGGCATTGGAGCATTGTGATGACATGGTTATGGAACAATGTGATGAGAAGAATTCCGGAGCATTGTGATGACAAGGGCCATGGAGCATTGTGATGACACGGTCATGGAACATTGTGATGAGAAGAATTCTGGAGCATTGTGCTGACAAGGGCCATGGAACATTGTGATGACACGGCCATGGAACATTGTGATGACAAGAATTCTGGAGCATTGTGATGACAATGGCCATGGAGCATTGTGATGACACGGTATGGAACATTGTGATGACAAGAATTCTGGAGCATTGTGATGACAAGGGCCATGGAGCATTGTGATGAAACGGTCATGGAATATTGTGATGACAGGAATTCTGGAGCATTGTGCTGAAAAGGGGCATGGAGCATTGTGATGACACGGTCATGGAACAATGTGATGAGAAGAATTCTGCAGCATTGTGCTGACAAGGGCCATGGAGCATTGTGATGACACGGCCATGGAACATTTTGATGACAAGAATTCTGGAGCATTGTGATGACAATGGCCATGGAGCATTGTGATGACACGGTCATGTAACATTGTGATGAGAAGAATTCTGGATCATTGTCATGACAAGGGCCATGGAGCATTGTGATGACACGGTCATGGAACATTGTGATGACAAGAATTCTGGAGCATTGTGATGACAAGGGCCATGGAGCATTGTGATGACACGGTCATGGAACATTGTGATGACAAGAATTCTGGAGCATTGTGCTGACAAGGGCCATGGAGCATTGTGATGAAAGGGCCATGGAACATTGTGATGACAAGAATTCGGGAGCATTGTGTTGACAATGGACATGGAATATTTTGATGACATGGTCATGGAACATTGTGATGAGAAGAATTCTGGAGCATTCTCATGACAAGGGCCATGGAGCATTGTGATGACACGGTCATGGAATATTGTGATGACAAGAATTCTGGAGCATTGTGCTGACAAGGGCCATGGAGCATTGTGATGACACGGTCATGGAACATTGTGATGACAAGAATTCTGGAGCATTGTGTTGACAAGGGCCATGGAGCATTGTGATGGCACGGTCGTGGAACATTGTGATGACAAGAATTCTGAAGCATTGTGCTGACAAGGGCCATGGAGCATTCTGATGACATGGTCATGGAACATTGTGATGACAGGAATTCTGGAGCATTGTGCTGAAAAGGGCATTGGAGCATTGTGATGACATGGTTATGGAACAATGTGATGAGAAGAATTCCGGAGCATTGTGATGACAAGTGCCATGGAGCATTGTGATGACACGGTCATGGAACATTGTGATGACAAGAATTCTGGAGCATTGTGCGGACAAGGGCCATGGAGCATTGTGATGACACGGTCATGGAACATTGTGATGAGAAGAATTCTGGAGCATTGTGCTGACAAGGGCCATGGAGCATTGTGATGATACGGTCATGGAACATTGTGATGACAAGAATTCTGGAGCATTGTGATGACAATGGCCATGGAGCATTGTGATGACACTGTAAGGAACATTGTGATGACAAGAATTCTGGAGCATTGTGATGACAAGGGCCATGGAGCATTGTGATGACACGGTCATGGAACATTGTGATGACAAGAATTCTGAAGCATTGTGTTGACAAGGGCCATGGAGCATTGTGATGACACGGTCATGGAACATTGTGATGAGAAGAATTCTGGAGCATTGTGCAGACAAGTGCCATGGAGCATTGTGATGACACGGTCATGGAACATTTTGATGAGAAAAATTCTGGAGCATTGTGCTGACAAGGGCCATGGAGCATTGTGATGACACGGTCATGGAACATTGTGATGACAGGAATTCTGGAGCATTGTGCTGAAAAGGGCCATGGAGCATTGTGATGACACGGTCATGGAACAATATGATGAGAAGAATTCCGGAGCATTGTGATGACAAGGGCCATGGAGAATTGTCATGACATGGTCATGGAACATTGTGATGAGAAGAATTCTGGAGCATTGTGCTGACAAGGGCCATGGAACATTGTGATGACACGGCCATGGAACATTGTGATGACAAAAATTCTGGAGCATTGTGATGACAATGGCCATGGAGCATTGTGATGACACGGTCATGGAACATTGTGATGACAAGAATTCTGGAGCATTGTGATGACAAGGGCCATGGAGCATTGTGATGACACGGTCATGTAACATTGTGATGACAAGAATTCTGGAGCATTGTGCGGACAAGGGCCATGGAGCATTGTGATGACACGGTTATGGAACATTGTGATGAGAAGAATTCTGGAGCATTGTGCAGACAAGGGCCATGGAGCATTGTGATGACACGGTCATGGAACATTGTGATGAGAAAAATTCTGGAGCATTGTGCTGACAAGGGCCATGGAGCATTGTGATGACACGGTCATGGAACATTGTGATGACAGGAATTCTGGAGCATTGTGCTGAAAAGGGCCATGGAGCATTGTGATGACACGGTCATGGAACAATATGATGAGAAGAATTCCGGAGCATTGTGATGACAAGGGCCATGGAGAATTGTCATGACATGGTCATGGAACCTTGTGATGAAAAGAATTCTGGAGCATTGTGCTGACAAGGGCCATGGAGCATTGTGATGATACGGTCATGGAACATTGTGATGAGAAGAATTCTGGATCATTGTCATGACAAGAGCCATGGAGCATTGTGATGACACGGTCATGGAACATTGTGATGACAAGAATTCTGGAGCATTGTGATGACAAGTGCCATGGAGCATTGTGATGACACGGTCATGGAACATTGTGATGACAAGAATTCTGGAGCATTGTGCTGACAAGGGCCATGGAGCATTGTGATGAAAGGGCCATGGAACATTGTGATGACAAGAATTCGGGAGCATTGTGTTGACAATGGACATGGAACATTGTGATGACATGGTCATGGAACATTGTGATGAGAAGAATTCTGGAGCATTCTCATGACAAGGGCCATGGAGCATTGTGATGACACGGTCATGGAACATTGTGATGAGAAGAATTCTGGAGCATTGAGCAGACAAGGGCCATGGAGCATTGTGATGACACGGTCATGGAACATTGTGATGAGAAAAATTCTGGAGCATTGTGCTGACAAGGGCCATGGAGCATTGTGATGACACGGTCATGGAACATTGTGATGACAGGAATTCTGGAGCATTGTGCTGAAAAGGGCCATGGAGCATTGTGATGACACGGTCATGGAACAATATGATGAGAAGAATTCCGGAGCATTGTGATGACAAGGGCCATGGAGAATTGTCATGACATGGTCATGGAACCTTGTGATGAAAAGAATTCTGGAGCATTGTGCTGACAAGGGCCATGGAGCATTGTGATGACACGGTCATGGAACATTTTGATGACAAGAATTCTGGAGCATTGTGATGACAATGGCCATGGAGCATTGTGATGACACGGTCATGGAACATTGTGATGAGAAGAATTCTGGATCATTGTCATGACAAGAGCCATGGAGCATTGTGATGACACGGTCATGGAACATTGTGATGACAAGAATTCTGGAGCATTGTGATGACAAGTGCCATGGAGCATTGTGATGACACGGTCATGGAACATTGTGATGACAAGAATTCTGGAGCATTGTGCTGACAAGGGCCATGGAGCATTGTGATGAAAGGGCCATGGAACATTGTGATGACAAGAATTCGGGAGCATTGTGTTGACAATGGACATGGAACATTGTTATGACATGGTCATGGAACATTGTGATGAGAAGAATTCTGGAGCATTCTCATGACAAGGGCCATGGAGCATTGTGATGACACGGTCATGGAATATTGTGATGACAAGAATTCTGGAGCAT